>NC_084917.1:2307275-2498591 GCF_949316345.1 Pungitius pungitius
CGCGCCTGTCGGCCCGAGCGTCTGCCTCCGGAAAAAAAAAAAAAGCACAACTACAGAGTCTGAATTCACTCTTCATCGCATTCAGGCAAGAAATAAAAATTATTATTCATGACCAGAAAAGGAAATCAGCTTCACGAACTGAAGGAAAATGACACTTTACTGTTTACTGTTTGTTGCCGACCTCAAATCACCAGCAACAATGTTACAATATTAAATCTAACAATACAACATACCATGTGTCCGTTTGGGTTTCACTTGAAACAGCCAGAACCTGGAAGGCCGTATTGATGACACGTCTTTCAGTGCTTGAGCCACAGCTCCACTGTGTGGTGAGAGGATGGAGCTTCAGCGCTCGGGAACCCGCCGAGTCCTTGGAGGGGGCTCCGATTCCCACGAGCGGACTTCTGGTGGAAGCAGAAGGCCCGGAAAGTACGGCGGGGAACATGAATCAGCAGAAAAGCTCACTTCCTTCATGCACTCCTCCCCTTTTTGGCCCTTTTTGTCTCACATTGCAACGGAAGACTTCTTGGTCTGAGATTTCCTGTTCACTGGACACCAGACACGCAGCAGAAAGCCACATCCTTAAATCTTTACTACATTATTCTAAATTACAAATGCGCGCCTCGTTCTCTGCAAATAGAAGCGAGTGTGTGACCATTTGTGAGAAATTGATGATGTATTTTTTTTGTTTCATTTAAATTAATACGATTCATTTAAATGAAATAAATCAACTTGAATACATTTCACTAAACCCATAATGAACACCATTATTTACAGGACGTTTAACAAATCACGTTGAATTAATGATCAGAGGATGCCGACAGCTTAAACTACTCACAGATCACCGAAACGTTTGGTGAATGGGGGGTTTTATTTGGTCATTAGCACTGCGATTGGTTTGTTTTTGTGTACTTAAAAAGATCAACAGTGCCAACACACTGTCATCACACCTTTTGTCAGCCTTTATTTTTCCTAAACTCTGTTGTGTATTTTCTTTTAGCAGATTCTCTGAGCCGAGCCGACGTCTTACACGCATTTACCAGCAAGCACACACCGCTGGGCACGTTGTTACGGGACACCGGCTCCTCTGCTGATAACGGCCTGTGCGTCAGCAATCAGTGGATTTTATTTAAATGAAGGGGGGGGGGCATTTAGGGGAACATGGGAAATCATAAAATGCCATCAAAAGATGAAGTCTCACTTAGTTTGTTATTTCTTTGGTCTCTGATTGGTAAATTAAACAAACTGGTTTGCCTAGCGGTGACGCTCGAGTCGGTTGAAGGTGTGATTTTCATTTCAATGAAAAACCATCTCAACAGCAACGAGGTGGGAGTGTGCGTCCTCCTAGGAAAGGTGCGCCTCCTCCTCCCTACGCAGACGTGCAGACTATATATCTGGAAGCATATTTGAGTGAGATGTAGTAAAAAACAATTCGATCAGCGCAGTGAAGTATGCAGTTTGTGTGTGTGTGTGTGTGTGTGTGTGTGTGTGTGTGTGTGTTGTGAAGGTGTGCGACACAAAAACGAAGAAGGACTGATTCATTTCATATTTGGTGGCTCGACCGAGGCTCAGAATAATGTGACATGTGAATGTTATACTTTCACAAGCTGATCAACAAAAGAATTCATAATTCTATATGAGGCCAAAACACAAAGAGATCCAACCGAGTGCACTGAATATTGAAATAATAGCACACGGGGTGCTTTGTTGCATTAACAAACAATACACAACTCATGCATGAAGCGCACCCGTCCTTGTGATGATAATCAGTAAATGTCCAGGTAATTTGGAGTAATTGGTGTGCAGCGATGCGGCCTCCCATTGTGCGACGTTAGGAGGAAGGAAGAAGCCACGACCGACCTGTGCCAACTCTATTCCAACTCAAAAAGTCCCCGGTCGAAGTGTGTATTGCTATCTTGAAACATCCTCAATCACACTCTTCTATTGTTTTCGCTGCATGAACGCACACATCGCACACATCCCCCGAATTAGATCCACCCGACTGTTTGATCACTGCTCTTCGTCGCTGCCTCTTTCTGGGTCAAAGCAGCTCACATTTATTCCCTTTAATTCGACAAAATGTGTCTTCTGTGCCAAACGCCTTGTGGTAACCGCACAACCTCCCGTGTTGCGTTTGGGACCCGGAAACGACGGATGGCCCTCTTCTAATTTCGTATTTTAAGGCGACCGTCCTTGTTTAACTGCAAACACTCTGCCACGTCATTGCAGGCAGGGCCCTGAGGGGGGGGGGGGGGGGGGGGAGGATCATTGAACATTAATTTGCCAGTTTCCCGCCTGACATGCAGTCCTGTAATTAAGCGATAATGGGCCATAACCTGCACGCCACCGGTTGACCTGGCGTGATTAGGGCGCAGCGGTGTACCAGATCCTGAGTTGGGGAACGACGGCGTGGTTTGTATTTTCCTATCAGATAACGCTGAGTCAACGCCAGGGTTGAATTATAAAAAAATTTTAAAACGGTCTGAGGAGTCACTGAATGCGCTGCGCCTTCCTCGGACGAAAGGAGAGCGAACCAGAAGACTCGCATTCCTTCTGAAAACGAAATACGGAGCGGAGAGATCTCTGTTGAAACCACCTTTCGGATTTAGTCGTGTTAATCCGTAAAAACTATTTTGTCCATTTTGGAAGAACACCTGACCCCTGATTGCTCCCCAGGCAAAAGTGTAACACATGGGTTATAATGCAATCAGCGTCAGGTAAATGACATGTAATGTAATGTAATGAATGTACTACATTGCTCCACAGTACAGAAGCACGTCTAATAGTGTATAAGTGAGGTTATTATCGTATTGTTGTGTGTTTCTCAGTATTTTTGCAGACTTTTTGGGCCCAGAAACTGTGTTGTGTCTCATCGTTTAATCGGTTTATGATCGATGCATTTCAGAGCTGCATTAAATCATGTGTGACAGAGAAATCTCCCCAAAAGTACACCACTTAAATATCCAATCTGGCCTTGTGTTTGAGGCGTTTCTCCACACCGGGATGTTTGATATTCATCTCCACAACAGCTGGATCCCAAAGCAAAACATCTGCCTTTTAAAACACCCACCCCCCCCCCACCCCCACCTCCGTGTCTCACATGTGACATTTGTCGACCTTTTTCATGAGTTAGACAGGGAGGTCGTGCAGCTCAGGCCCACAGGTTGGATTTGAACTGTGACCCCCCCCCCCCCTCCCCCCCCTCTGCCGGGGGTCAACATGCTCTCAAATAATCAATCAGATCCCTGTTTGTTTGTTTTTAAAAAACTTTAAATGCGTCAAACTGTAAGTTAAAAAAAAAACACATCGATCTCCAGCACGCTGCAAACCGCTGCAGGGGCGTCCTATTTGAGTCCTATCAGTATAAACAGACCCCCCCCCCCTGTAGGCTGACCGTGACCGAGCTACACCTTCCTGCAGCGTGCAGCCGGATTTCGACTGCGATTCCTTGGCGATGAGCTCACTGGGTCCGATACGGACGCCCCGCCCTGAAAACCCCCCCCTTCCCCCGAACCTGAATAACATCACAGATTCCAGTCAAACCTCAATTAGAAAAACAACTTTGGAATGTGCGAGCACAACAATCTCTAAACAATAATTATATTATAATTATAGTTCACTTTTCACCCTCATCGGTCAACCACTGTAATCAGGGTGTGTGCAGTTCACGACCTGGTTGGACTACTTTGTGTTTAATTTCCTAATTCAATTTTTTGTGAATGTGAGTTTGTCCTTTCGTGACATTCGGTTGGTCTGTGAAGGTTTGGACGACAAGTCCAACGTGTCGTCGAAAGAAATAGTCTTTGGTTTTAGGAACGTTCTACTAAAGGCGTATTTGGAATACAAGAGGAAAAAAAAAAGAGCAAAAGGCCCACTGAAGGTTGAGGAAGCTTCAAAAGTCAAAGTCAGTCAAACCACTGGACAATTCAAAAGTAAAAGTGTGCATATTAAAGTGCACATGATTAGTATTAGAAATTAGTATATTTACTAATATATAGTAATATTTAGTAACAAGTATTACACCCCTCCAGCATCTGATGCATTTTTGGGGGGCTCTAAATGGACCCGTTGTTGTAAACCCATTAATATCTAAACCCACCTGGGCCCTGTAGAGCCGCCTATTGTCTCCTAATTCGGGGATAATCTGCGGAATAATCTAGCGCAGGGTTTTTTTTTTTTTCGGAAATGTGCTCGAGAGCAGGTCGGACAGGTCCGACGTCAACACCCCCTTTGGTGCAGAGCCAGTCACCTGCGATGTCACACAGGTGTGTGTGTGTGTGTGTGTGTGTGTGTGTGTGTGCGTGACGCTGCCAGTCGGCTGCACTGATTTCAAACTTCATTTTCTCGCCACCGACGCCGTGATATGATCCGTCCCCGTTTCTCTCCACTGAAACACAGGTGAGGAAGCCAATGCAGAACGTAGTTGCTGTTGGGATTTTATTCAACTGATGCTTTTGCTACAAGTGGATTTAAAGATGTGGGGGCCTCTTTGAGCTGTCGGGTTAACCGGCGTTTTACCTCCTCTTCTTACTGTTCCAGGTAAAAGTGTGTGTGCAGAGTTACATTATACCATGCTTAAAAAAAAAAAAACCATGATGCTAATTTAATCACAGTATACACTATTAATTGATGAAGCCATATTGTGTCTTCAATGGGACAGATCTTAAGTGTGAGCAAACTTCAAACACGTCAGTAACTTCAGATGACAAAAGGAAAAAGGAGTGAATGAAAGAGGGCATTGATGTCGCGCCGGAGTCTCACATCAACGGCATGTTGTCTCAGGGGACAGGAAGGACTCGACTGGGACGAGTGCAAACACGGCGCGGCACTTTGACGCGGGGTCAAAAGGACGCGTTAATCAATCATCGGTCACCACGCCGTGACCTCCGAACAGTGACGCCTTTTTGCCTTTAGTTACTTTATAATATTGATTTATTCACTGTGATGAGATTTTTTTTTTTTTAATACCTCAACATCAAACAGTCTTGGTAATCGGTGCGATTGTATTTCATGTGTGTTTTTTTGCCTCTCAGAGAGGCGTAGAAATGGAACAGAAGGGCATCAAGCAGGAGAAGCCGAAGAAGCCCGGGGAGGAGATGATGGAGGAAGAGTTCCTGAAGGAGCTCTACATCTTCATGAGGAAGAGAGAGACGCCCATCGAGAGGATCCCAAATCTGGGCTTCAAACAAAGTACTTGATCCTATTTTGTTGATATTAAATGCATTTCACTTGTTTAATGCACCAAATCGTTGCACATAACACAAATATGTGGCGTAATGGCTCAGTATATTGACATAAATTAGTGATTCCAATGTCGATTTTTATGAATCATATGTTTTGTTTTCAAATACTGCATACTTTTATTTTATTATTGTATTCAAATTGATTTTTGATAAGATAAAAGTATTTTCTTACATCAGAGATTGCATCAACTCGTAAATATATTTTGGTGTACTAACTGAAGACACCCTCTTGGATATTATCTGATATTGAGAAAATAGTGTTTCATTTCAAAAACACTACATTTTAATAATAATCTTAATGAATTGTCTTTTCCTTTTTTTCAGTTGATCTATTTCTGATGTTCAAGGTTGTCGCTGGGTTAGGTGGCTACTACCAGGTGATCAACTATTTCCAACTGAATTCTCATTATTTTTCATTTCATTTGGAAAACCATTTTCACATAGTCGTCAACGCATACCAATGAACACCACTAAAAAGCCACTAAATCCCCCCCCACCTGCAGGTGACCGCCCAGCAGCAGTGGAAGCAGGTGTACAACACGCTCGGGGGGAACCCCCGGAGCACCAGCGCGGCCACCTGCACCCGCCGCCACTACGAGAAGTGAGCTCACGTTTTTTTTTCTTTCTAAAGCGACACCCCTCACAGGAAGGACTCGCCCTAAAATAATATGGCTTGCTTTGTGCTTTCCTTTTCCGCGCAGGTTACTTCTGCCCTACGAGTGCCACCTGACCGGCAAACAGGTGGACGTGGTGCCCCGCACCCCGCCGAAGCACCTCCACTACGCCAACTACAACAAGGAGCAGGACGACGGCCAGGGGCCCCCCAAGCGCAGGCTGCTCTCCGTGCCTCTGCTCCAGGTTGGTGAATAAAAAGGGACTCAAACGTTTAAACGACAAGGACGTTTTTTTTCCCAAAAACTTAACCGCAAAATTTACTTATTTGTTAAAAATGTGGCTGAAGCCAGAGTCCGATTAGCCTAGCTTAGCATTAAGACGGGGTGAAACGGCTAGCAAGGCTATCAATCCGTACAATTATGCAAATTGTCAAATGAGTTTCCTGCAGCCTTTCACAAAGTAGTCCAGCGCTCAGTCGCCGCTTGTTGTCTCTCCAAACAGAACCCTCAAATCCTCCATCCGGACCTGCGTGAGCCCGTCTTCCCTCTGGCAACCTACTACGCTCACCCCTTCCACCCGAGCCACGCAGTCCTGCCCCCCCACGTGCCCATCTCCTCCTCAGTGCTGACGCCACGCACCCCTCCTCCCGCAGCCACCTGGTTCCCTTTCCCTCCATCTCATCCAAACCCGACGGACCGGTCGGCGGAGCCCCTGGAGCAGTTGCGCTACCTGGCGGAGCAGTACCGGACCACATCTGGGCTGACGGAGCCGCTGACGGAGCCGCTGAACCTCATCGTCAAAGCGGCCCGGCAGGAGGACGGCGGCGTTCCCGCCTCCTCGTTCGCCCCGCCTTCGTCCAACACGAGCCCCAAGTTCCTGAACAAGCCGTCCCCTCTGTACACTCCTCACCGCCAGCGGGCGGCGGGAGACGACGGCCCGGCGGACGCGGTGTACGTCATCGACCTGGAGGCCGAGGCAGAGGCCGCGTCCGGCTCCGGCAGCCCCTCGCTCGCCGCGGGGACGGACGACGGGCCGGGCGACGGGCCGGGCGACCGGCCGGGCGACGGGCGTCCAGAAGTCGTGACGCTCCCCTTTGGTCAAGCGCTGCCCAGAATCTCTCGGGAGAACGGCGGCAAGATGGAGATTGAGGTGCCGCTGTCCGTCTTTCACCACTGGCTCAGGCAGTGCGGGCCCTCGGCCGCGCTGGCACAGGCGCTGCCGCTGCCACAGGCGCTGCTGCAGCAACTGCCACAGCGACTGCCGCAGCCGCCTCTCCCTCCACGGGGGGAAGGCTTCGGGCCGGGACGTCGCTCGGACGCAGAGTTCTTTCCCTGCGACCCGACGTTTCGCGGCGCCCCCCGACCCCGCAGCTCCGCCCGCGAGGACCCCCGGCCGTCCCGCGAGAACGCGGCGAGCCCCGCGCAACCCGCCGAGGCCGCCGGCCAAAACCACTTTGCCCCCTACAGGCATTCGTTTTTGGGCAGCATTCTGAAAAGCCCGTTCGATCTTCACAAGTTGTCGGCCGCTAAACCCCCCGGTCCGTTGGACGCCTACGACAAAGCCGCCCGGGCTTTCGGCACCTCGGGGAACACCGACGCCGCCGCTGCCGCTGCCTCGGGAGCCGGGTCCCACGCGGGTCACTCGCCCGGGGTCGGCTCCGCCCCTGTGCTGCAGCTCACCAACGAGGAAGTGATGAAGCTGAGGAGAATCATCTCCAGCTCCTCGTGAAGAACGGTTTCGGAGGAATGAACTCAAACACCACTTTGAAAGAGCTCCTTTTTATGTACTTTTATATCTTTTTTTATATTACCGAAGCTCTTGGTTCGGTATTCAGCCGCATTTAGTTGTCACTCCTGTACAGAATATAATCTACAAAATGATGTAAATTTAAATAAATTCCAATATATAAAACAATGCTATCACGTTGTCTTCATGATTTTAAAGCTCTTTAACGAGTGAGAGCTGGATGATTTGAGTTGCTACACTTGACATCATAGAATATAAATAATAGCAAACAAAGCCCAACTTGGCATTAAGATGAGGCCAATATTTAGGATTCTCTGCTTGATTATTAAAAGGAGGAGCAACGCTGCATTTTACGCTTTGACATGAACAGATATTTGAAACGAGTGAAAACACCAGACGGTGACGTCAATGGAGGCGAAACTCTTTCCTAGAACGCTTTCTTTGTTTGTGACAGCTACATATTGTATTATTTATATTGATTTAATTATGATCCTGTAATTAATGGTGTCATATTCAGAATGGAATTAGCTGATCCCATCATTGTGTCTAACGAACACTGATGAATGCACATCACAACAGTCAAGTTCAAACAAGTATTGAAGCATTTCATTTGACCGAAGGGAGTCAAATTACGAGATAATTCCCACTTGCGATGTTCTTTTATTTGATCCTTTCACCTTCTCTCTCACTTTAAATGCATCACCGGCGCAGAACAAGACTTTTACATTTTTTTTAGACCAAGTATTTTATATCTTTCACAGCAGGTTATTGCTTCATTTTGTGTGTGTGTGTGTTTGTTTGTGTGGCTCTATTCATTGATATAATGTCTAAGCGTAGCATATTCCAGTTCCACGGCATTATTAATTGCGCTTCCAGTTTTCCGAGAGGCATCTGTTCCAGGAGGCGCTGCCACGTCACCGACAGTCAACCGTGCCAGCTGCGCATTCCTCAGGGTTTCAACAGTTTAATTGATGATCATTGAAAGGATGAAGAAATCATTGAATACTTTGAATACTGCGACTGTTGGAGCGTTGTCAATAACTGTAGAGGGAAGAGAAAAGGAGAAAGACAGAGAAAACTGTTGTATAAACCAAATCTTGTACTTCATCTGTTCGACATGTAATTATCCGTGTGAAATTATACAAGTACGAACACACCCCAATTCACATTCCTCGTGAAGGAAGAAGACCTGGTTTCCCAGCAGTGCAGATAAACACCAGTTAGAGCCACAGGGCGATCTATCCTGAGCATCAGTTGGTATGAGGATGTTCTTCTTTACCAGCACGTATTTATCGCTGTGACCAGGTCATCGGTATACAGGTATACTGGTGACTTCCAGGTATACAGGTGCGTCTCTGATTCCACGTTGGGTTTGGCAAATTCATTTACACTTTTATAGCCTCATGCAACGTGGCTGCTTGAAAATAGTGATACTTAAAAATGAACCCATTTCAAGGCGGAACTATTGATTCTTTGCGTGGGGAAAATTTCACCTCTGAGTCCTGGGGGAATTTTTGGAAATAAAGTTTTTTTTTTGGACTTGGCTCACGGAAGTGAGATTTAAGACTACGTGCGGCTGCTAATCCTCCCGCAACAAGAGCCTCTCGAGTGGCGTCCGACGCGCCAGATACTACATGGCAGAGGGAGGCCTGACTCGCGACTGGAACACTGACGAATTCAGACACACACACACACACACACACACACACACACACACACACACACACACACACACACACACACACACCACATTCAGGGTCACACAAAGCCGGCCTTGTACTATCGTTTGTTACTTATCAGAATCTCCAGTGCAACCGGTTCTTCTTTACGACTAATCTCTGCACAAAAAAACCACCACGCTCTCGAACAATAACATCTGTGCCTTTCGACACCACGGGGCGTTTTATTGCATTGGTAACTTTTGGGTGTTTGCCGTTCTTACAAGTCAAAAAGACGTCCGTGTTTGATGGCACGTCGTTAAAAAGACGAATGATGTGTTTGAGTGAAAGAGGTGTTAATCCTAGCAGGCGTTGGTGTTAAACCCTGTCGCCCCGCCGACCTGCTCAGTGCGCGAGAGAACACTTACAATTATACTCGTATCAGACTGTCTGCCTACTTTTCCTTGTAGTAGGAAGAGAGCAAAGCGCGGATCTCGACGGATAAATCGGGAGCAACGTGGCCTTCTCCGGGAGACGAGGGTGTTACTAAAGGAGAAGAAGAAAAAAAAAAAAAAGAAAAGAAGTCACTTTCCAGTTTAACAGATTTAAAACTACAGGTCAAACGTTTTAAACGCCTTTCTTTTGGATTGAAAACATGTAAGATGGATGAAGGCGAACGAAAGAAAGCTTAAAAACAACAATTACATTGTCATTTTTATTGCCTGCATGGCGGATGTTTCGGTCATGCCCGTTTCGGTCTCCTTGTCGGTAACTTTTTGGTCTCGCTATTTACTCAAACCCGTCTGACTGGGTGCTCGGCTATATGCAAATAAAGCATCGCATGGCAGGTGCCCATTTATTGTTGAACAGTGAGACATTATTGGATGTCTAAGTAGGCCCTGACAGTCAGATACCTTCGAGGGGTGGGGGGGGGGGGGGGTGCAACGTGTGCAAGTCATGGCTCATTCGCTGCTCGAGACATTAGATATCTCACTTTTCCGCATGATTTGAAAATGAGTCGTAAAAGAATGGATCAAATTTAAGGTTTACATGTGAGAGCGGTCACTGCTGGCACTACCAGATAATAGTGACTTAAAAGACAGCTATTCCCCCTCGATGGTCAGCGGTGGGGGGGTTGGGGGGGCATTATTTAAAGCCCACGGATCTGAATCCGTAGAAAGGAACCTCGGGACTGCGGTTTGTCTCGTCTCGTGTCACACTACCTATTTCGTGGTACAGCGACCCCTGCCGCGCCGGGACGACCTTCTTGGAGCTCCGCGCTTCGATCTTCATCAGTCGATCGCTGCACTGCTTCCACTGGTCTGCGGCAAACAGCGAGGGGCAGGGATTCAGAAAGCGCCGCATGGGGCAAAAAAAGCTTTTTTATTGTCAGTTGCTCTGACGTCAGCGGCTCCGTCTCCTTTTCGGTTAACGATTTCAACGCGTCGGCGCACTTGCAGGCGACAGATACGCATCGTGACGCATGGCCCCCGCGGCGTTGCGACCTATTCTCTTTGATCCCTCTCCGATGCAAATGTTGCAGTTTTTTTTCCCCTTCGGTGGTTAAGCAAACCGTTTGAACACGTGCAACGTCGTTCTGAGAAATGTTTATTACTTGTGGCATGCGCCTCATTTCTTTCCAAAGACAAATGAATGAATGAATACGAGGCAGTTGAACGCTAAACAGAAGTCAAACCAAGGCCCCCCCCCCCCCCCCCCCCATCATTCATCTCCGAGCCTCTCTGCACCACACCGAATCGTGCACATATTTTCCAGAGGAAGACGTTCAAATCTTAATTTGAACAAGTTATTAATTGGATGTGCAAACTGCGTGCTGACTAAAGCCGCCACATAAACTACAGGCGATTATGTGCCGATGTTTTGTTTGGAGCTTGTTCCCACCGCCCAGGCGCGTTGAGCCAGGCGTCGCAGTCTGCCGGCCGTCACTCAGCCGGCGCGTAGAGCGGCTCCTCCAGAAACATACGAGGGGGGGAATGGCCTCTTTTATTTTTTATGAAAATGGAAATTTTGATGTGTGTGCACATGGAAATAAAAACACACCCAATCCACTCATTGGAATACCAAAACATTTTTAAAAACCTAGGAGCGTCAAATTAACTCTGGTTAGTACCTTATTATTTTTTGTTTGGGTGTCATCGTAATTAAAATAATTACCACTCCTAATCATTACCTTTAAATGTGTGCTAACTAACTACTTTCAGCGCATGGAAGCTCCAGACTGGATGGAAATCCACACCGACTGTCACTGATATCTTGCTTTTTGTTCATATTTACGAGATGAGGATGCGTTGACAACTAAGCCAAACTCAAGACGGACTCGTTTTTTTCCTCGAGGACATGTTATTAAGGTAATTGACACGTCTGCTAGTAACGTGTCACGAAAGAATGCCGTCTGGGCCGATTCAAAGTCCTTAAAATAAACTAAGCAACAGCTTGATAAAAATTCAAGGTGACTTGATAAAAAGTTCAGGGCGTTGGAGGGGGGGAATTTATTTTTCACGACCTTTTCATGACCATGTGGCGTAAATTCCCCGCTTGTGGCCGTTAGCCCAGGGGAGCTACAGTGCAGACGGGAGCTACAGAGCAGACGGGAGCTACAGAGCAGACGGGAGCTACAGAGCAGACGGGAGCTACAGAGCAGACGGGAGCTACAGAGCAGACGGGAGCTAAAGAGCAGACGGGAGCTAAAGAGCAGACGGGAGCTACAGAGCAGACGGGAGCTACAGAGCAGACGGGAGCTAAAGAGCAGACGGGAGCTAAAGAGCAGACGGGAGCTACAGAGCAGACGGGAGCTACAGAGCAGACGGGAGCTACAGAGCAGACGGGAGCTACAGAGCAGACGGGAGCTACAGAGCAGACGGGAGCTAAAGAGCAGACGGGAGCTAAAGAGCAGACGGGAGCTACAGAGCAGACGGGAGCTGTAGAGCAGACGGGAGCTACAGAGCAGACGGGAGCTACAGAGCAGACGGGAGCTACAGAGCAGACGGGAGCTAAAGAGCAGACGGGAGCTACAGAGCAGACGGGAGCTGTAGAGCAGACGGGAGCTACAGAGCAGACGGGAGCTGTAGAGCAGGAGGCCTCACTCATGTTGTGAACATGGCGGCCGATGGCCTGGTTCCAGCGCCGCGTGTCCTCGGGTGTCGGCGCCCTCAGCGCAAAGGTCACACGCCGTCCTTGACACTCCGTGCCGATGTGGACGGCGTCTCCCTCCGACTGAGTCACAGTCGTATCCTGACGGAAAATAAGACAAAAACATCCGGTATAATCATAATTAAAATGATTAAGTAATTAAACTGATTATTCCGATAACCCTGTTTGGATTTCCTCTGAACAGCAGGTGTATTTTTCACACAACGATTGCTCATTTTTCCAATGGAAATAATTTGATGCCTTAGAAGAAAAAGGTGCCGCCGTGGTAGTATATTTGAATAAGGAAATATAAATTGCTGCCACAAAGATCTGTGTTTTTTTTGGGCGTGGTTGCAAATTGATCCACCTGTTTATTTGTGAGACTTAATGGTTTAGAACCAACCCTTTTGATGGGGATTTCTAGTGACGGCTTGCCCTCGGACTCCGAGGCCTCTTGGTTCGCATAACAGAGAAGACTTTGGCCCCTGAGGACGCCGTAGACGCTTTCGCCACCGATAAGCTCCTCGCCGAGCTGAGGGGAAAGAGAGAGAGAGAGAGAGAGAGCACTGTGGAACAATTGCGGGACACAATATGAAAAACGTACACATTCACAGGAAAATAAAGTCACCTTAACCTCGAGGTGGCCACTGGTGACGGGATGGATCAAGCACACGGGCTGCGCTGCTAGGCGGCAGCACATATTTCCATACAGAGGCAACCAGAAGGGATTATCTTCTGGAAAAAAGAGAGATGAATGTTCAGAAGGAGAGGAGACGACCAGAAGAAGAAGAAGGAGGCGAGAAGCTCCGTAACCCGCCTGTTGCTGCCAGGGACAAGTCGTGGGTCTTGAACCCGTCCTGGACGTGTTCGATCCTCAGCGTGGCGTGAGCCAGCAGGTGGTACTTGGGCCCCCTTCAGAGAGAAAGCGTCACACTCAGTCACCACGCACCTGCCCCCCCCCCCCCGGGTGTGCTCTGCATGGGCGGCGGGCGTCATCCTCACAGTGCCAGCGGAGCGGGGGTCAAAGGGGGCGACGCGCCCCCGGGTCCCGCGCTGCCTCCGCAGGCGGCCGCGGACTCAAACGCGGCGCGGATCTTCTTCCCCGAGGAGCATCCCACCGAGCCCCCCAGGCAGCTCACCCTCCGGGGGCCCGGGCCCGCCGCCATCGCCACCGCCGCCGCCGCCTCCGCCGCCGCGCAGCTGCTGTACAGCTCGACGCGGAGCTGGAAGCCCGGGGCCGCCTGGTTGCTGCTCGCACAACACGGTCACACGAGGGGCGTCACAAAAGGGGGGGGTGGGGGGGTTTGTCTTGTAGGTCAAAAACAAAGTGACTTACAATAAGGTGGCGCCTTCGAAACAAATGTCGGTCAGCGTCCTGTCCACCATCACCAGGTCTGTGTCGTGGATCTCTGCGCCGCACTGCAGCAGGCCGAACACGGCGCAGCGCTGCAGCTCTGCAGGTGAGAGCACAGGCGTGCATTCATACAGGTGCTTTTGGTTTAGTTCTACCAAAGTGATACCTGCCGGGAGGACGCGGCGTTACGGCGCTGTGCACAAAAAACCCCCCAAAAAGCTTTGTTCATTCACATTTGTGCCATTAGTTCCCTTGACAACAAAATGCTGACTCGCCTCCTTTGTTTTTGAAGTACTCAGAGTCTTTCCACATGAGTGGGATCCGCAGGTCTGCAAAAGGGGACAATTACAGACGCAGGTTCAATTATTTATTTATTTATTTGTTTATTTGTTCAGAGATATTTGATCAACACTCACCTGAAAGGGATACTTTCCCCAAACAGGGTGGAACATCCTCAGATGGCCTGCGAGAAAAGAAGAGAACATCGATGGTTCAACAACACACACACACGCGCACACACACACACACACACACACACACACACACACACACAACACCTGACGTGCATTCTGCACACCTCACCCACGCAATCCAGTAAAAACCCGGCACAAAAACCAGAGCAGATTCAACACATCGGTAATGTAACCCAAAAATGTGTTGTTAACGTTTGGATTCTTCTGTCTCATATCGAACATTTCAAGTGTCCACCATGTCCACAATTTAACTAAACTAGTGCGAATGAAATCAGTGTCGATATTTTTAAGGTTACCTCCACATTGACTTGTACACGTAATCAGGTAAATCCACACATGCACACAAAGGGACTAAAAAGGTTTGAAAAGGTCAACCGGTCTGCCCTCTGGTGGCCGCTAGGAGGAACCTACTCTCCACCGGCAGCAGAGCTATGGCCCGTCTTATTTATCCACACGTGCCACATGTACAACAACGTCAACAACAACGTCAACAACAACTGTCACTGCACTCCGTCCGACCTGCGTCCCGCTCTCTGCAGGACTTGGTCTTTCCTCATCTCCTGCAGCTGGCTGAGCAGGGCCAGGATGCGGGCGTTGCAGGTGAGCAGGCTCTTGGAGGCCTCCAGGGCCTGCTCCGTCCTGGAGCACGCTGCCAGGAGCTTACTGGCCCCCTCCCGCATGCGCACCTCCCTCTCGATCCGCTTCAGCACCTCTTCGTCCTGGCCCAGGGTACATGTTATTTTATCAAAGCTATTGATACTTTTGAGTAAAGAACAGATTACAATGTCTGCGATCTCAAGATCAGAGAGGCCCGTTGCGTAAGAGCCTCGACCCCGCGGCGAGGGGGGGGGGGGGGGGGTCAGTCGGTGCGTCACATTAATCCCTGGATGTGTTCCAGCTGTCAGAGCCCCAGGACTTAGCTCCTCTCAGGTGAGCGGTGACACGGCACATGTTGTTTGGGATTTAGCTGAAGCCACAATGGACTGTAACAGCCTGAAGTCCTCCTTTGATTAGTGAGGAAAAGCCGTGTGTTGAGCAATAGGAAAAGCGTGTTTCACAGTGGTTCTTCTTTTCATCTTGTGTGGGATTCGCTTCTTTTTTTTTTTAGGTTTACCATAACTTTTACACGCCATACTTGTACGGTGAGGTACAGCTTTAGGGATCCGAAGGTTGTTGAGTAACCTCATAACAAGTGGCCATTTCTGTACAAGCCATCAACTGATTTGGTTAAAAAACAAAACAGAAAAACGTTAATGAATGACTTTAAAATAGAATGAAGCACAAAATGGGGATTATTGATCAATTGTTCAACCATATTTTTTTTTTTTTAGAGAATGACGGTACACAAATCGTTGAAGATAAAACAATTGTACATTTAAATCAAGGTCTGATTGGTACATACCGTAGATCCAAAAGACTCCTCTCACTTACCCGGGTGTTACTGCTCATGCTCCTTCCCTGCGGGGGGCCCCTTGGAGGTCTGCTGCGGTCTCTGTGCGGTCAGCAGCCCCTTTAAGCCAGCGGAGCACGGCGTGCTGCAGTGGACCCGTGGACGGAGATCACAACAGCCTTAAGCCCGGCCACGGAAAGGCTGCAGCACCAGGGATTAAGAGGCTCAGGCCTTCGAATCCGGCATCACATGCATCCATTCATCCTGCTGCTAAATGTTTTCATTCATTGATTAAGTGATTTAAGACTGAAATAAAAGGTTAAGGATTATTACAACTTACTCGTAATGAGGCAGTTTCTATTGATTGAGGAGAACTTGCTTTAACGTTCCACAAAAAACCCGATCCGTTCATCTTTGATTCGTGGTTTGAAGCTTGCGTCACATCAGAAAAATTCCATCCCGGTGCTCTTGAGATATTGTGTTCACGGGGCGAATGACCTTTGACCTCCAACGTCTCATCAGCTCATTCTGTAACCCCCCCCCCCCGATCCCCCCAGGCGTGGACGCAAGCGTCGGACAAAGACAAACTCTGACGTGGAAGTGGAAGAATACGTTTTATTCCGATCTTACAGACTTCCGTGTGTTTGGTCAATAAAACTATTGAAACATTTAAAAGGAAGAGAACACGCGATGAGCGTTTTTTGTATCAAACGTAGTAATGCAAATAAATAAATGCAAAGGACCGCTTTGAACACTGAACCAGCCGACAGAACCTTTTTCTTTAAATAGTTGGACATCCCCTGCTGCTTGTTTGGTTGCATTTACAAGATCGATGATGCAATATTATTGCATCAAATGGTCTTTCTGTCTTTAGTAAAACGGAACAGATATTATTTACATTTTCACAGGTTTTGAATAACCAAATTGAGGGATCGGAGGATGGAAACATAATGAAATGCTTGTTTTGGTTATTAATGTGTAAAAAATAAAAAAAAGCAATTTCAGTCAATTCAAAACAACCACACTAATCCAAAGTGCTTGTGAGACTAATTTGGTCATAAGTTAACCTACAGACAGACGTAACTAAACCCTCCCCCCCCCCCCCCACTGGTTGCTGCTTTCATCCCTCCTCCACATCTGTAAAGATGTCACATAAGAAGTACTGAGACACACTGGTGGGCTCCTCCTCCGCGGCGTCACTCCGCCGAGAAGCGGACACCTGCAGCGCGAGAAGAAGAACAGAATCAACTGCGACGTCTCCTCCACCTCTCCCCCCGCCCCTGGCCCCCGCCCCCCCTCACCTCGGGTGGAGACCTGACGGAGCGCGCTCGGCCGCCCTTCCTCCTTTCTGCCGGCGAAGCGCTGACTGTGGAGCGGTTCACGGCGGCGGCGTGCGACGCAGACGCTGCGGGTGGAGCGGGTCGCTTCGCGGCCGCCCGGGGAGTTCTGGCCTTCGGGCCCTTTGACGCCGCCGCCTTGCCGGGCGCAGCGTCGGGTGGAGGGGCCGTGACGATCGTCTCAGGAGTCACAGCGGGGAAGCCTTTGGGGTTTCTGTCAGGTATCGGAGGGTTAGAAACTCTCACCGTTTTGCTTTTCATCGTTTACCAAGAACTATATGAACCGTCGATGCAGATTACATCATCCCTCCTCTGCATTAAGGAGAAAATACGGTGGCCTTGATGGGTCAAAAGATACTAGAAGGCTTGGCACAATTTAAATAGAAAGATAAACCCACGTGAAACATCGCGGGGACGCCTCACACCCTTTTACCTTTTCCGGCTTCCCTTCCGCCGAGCGGTTTGTGCCCTCGAGCCGCTTTCGCCTTTCGGAGCCTCCTCTCCCACAGCTACACGATCACCGCGCCCCCCCCGGGCGACGTCGTCAAACCCTTCCCCCCGCGGAGCCGGCCCCGCCTCGTCCGCGGCGAGGCTCTTGCCGGCCTGCCTCCTCTTTGAAGTCCTCGGCTCGACCTGCTCTTTGACTGATTACAGGAGAACGGGATGAAAAAAAAAAATGAAAAAAAAAGACGAGTGCGCCGTGGCGAGCGAGCATCCTTGTGACGCCTACCTCTCCTCCTGGTGGCCCTCGGCCCATCGGGTTTGGTAGGGGGAGTTCTATCGGGGTCGGGCCCAGCGTCCCGGCCGCCCGTCTCGCCGCTCTCCTCCGGGCGCGCAGCAGCCGCGGCGGCACTGAGGGAAGGCCCCTCTGCGGCCGCCGTCGTCGTCGTCGACGCCCCCCCGGGAACGGCGATGAGGAGCGAGGAAGGCTGCGGCCCGTCTTGCTCGGCCGCGGGGCGGCGGGGGGGGGGGGGTTCCTGCACGGCGACGGGGATCTCAGTCAGGGAGAGGATGAAGAACGGCTCATCTGCATCTTTCTGCTCATCCTTCAACGGCACTGAGATGGAAAGGAAGGGAGGTTTTTACCCCAAAAATGCAGCCTCCGTAAATAATTGGCCCCGGACAAAAGTCACCCGAAATCGGACTTACAGTCTGGAAATATTGAGACATTTGTCTGGGTCTGTATCTCCGTTGTGATTGATGTGGATGCACCCTGTAACTGTGAAAAGAAAAAGCTGTCGGCTTTAGTGCTCAACAAATGATCCCTCCTTAGAACAGCGGTAATCAGAGGCGCATTGCAACATGACAGCTGGACGCAGAACTAAGCTCCACTTCGCCAGGAATGTTTGGGGCGGGACGTTTTTCAACAAGCTAAAAGGTTTATTTAAGTAAGCAGCATTGTTTTGTTAAAGCTGACTCACTTTTTTTTTTTTTTTAAACACACCCACGGGCAACCGCAGAAACATCACCTGTGGGGCAATTACCGAAGGCGGGTAATTACTGCCTTACGATATGAACTTGTCGGTTGCGATTTGTTATTAATACATCCGCCCACTATGGCCCACTGTGAACTACATCAACACGGCACCTTACCTGGTTACAACTGCCGGGGGCTCGTGTCAGACAGCCCAGCAAGGGTCCATGTGTAGGGGGGGCACGTTGCCCCGGTTGCTCGGGGACTTGCGCCAGGCCGCTCGGGGTCGGGCCGGTACCGCTTCGAGAGAGAGCGCCTTGCGCAGCGGCGCCCTCTGCTGGCTGCGGGGCGTCGGGCCGTACTCCGGACACACGGAGGCAAACGGGCGCGTCGAAATCTGTGGAGGAGAAGAACCGTTGGAGGGGGGGAGGTCGAAAAAAAAAAGGCCCCGCAGGGTCACAGGCGGGCGGTGATTCTGAGCTCTGCTCAGCATTCTCTGAGCTTTCATCTTAGAAAAAAAAGAGTCACACCTCGGTCTGCCGCTTTGATCTCGGGCACATGTCGGGGGGGTGGAGGTCGGCCGCTGCGGGCCAGACTGGGCTTGGGTCGGATGAGCCGTCCTCGAAGGGCCTGAGGAGCTTTTCGTGAGGCAGAGTCGGGGGACTCGGTGCTCAAGGTTGAAAAAAAATAAAGTAAACGGCGTTAAAAGGGAACCGAACAACGTAAATGACACATGAAAAAACAAACAAAAAAAAAACGGTATCTTCGGCCTTTTTGAGGACAGAATCAGGGAAACGGGGTTCGTGCGTCTTACTTTGGGGCAGCTGGTCGATCCTCTTCACTCCCAGCGGGCGGCTGCTCGGCGCTTTCACCTGATGAGCGCGCGGTGGACGGGAGCGCGGCCCCGGCGGGGGGGTCCGCGTGGCGCGGGTCGCACGACTGGCGTTTAGCGCGTGCAGACCGGGGGGAGGATCCCACATTGGGTTTGACTTTGGCGAAGCGTTGCCGTCGTTGAGGAACACTTTTCCCCGAGCCGGGACCGCGCCCGGCGCCCGTCTTCTGCTCCTCGGTTGGAGACGTTTCCTCCGCGGTTTTAGGGGAAGAGCGCAATTCCGTCACCGAGGCTGCACTTTTAATTGGGCTTGCCTTTTCAAGATGGCCGCTACCGCGAGTCGGCCTCGCTTCTTCGGTGGCCTCGGGCCCTGGTGTCCGGCTGGGGGGCGTCTCCGCGAGCCCCGCGGGGGGGGCAGGGTCCTCAGTGGTTTCAGGTTTAGACCGCCCACTTCTCGACGTGGGCGGCACATTGGGTTTGGGTGTGGCTTTCTGTGATCGACGCCTCACAGTCTGGCGAGCGGACGCAGCGGCGGCGGCGCCCTCCTCTTCATCTTCTTCTTCTTCTCTCGGAGCGGTGGGCAGCTCCTCCACGCGCAACGAAAAACACGGAGCGGGGGGAGGGACGCCGCCGCCGCCCTCCGCGGGGTCGGCGTCCGTCGTGGTTTGAGGTTTAGTCCTTGATGTCCGTGCCAGGTGGAGTTTGGGTTTGACTTTCTGGAATCGACTCTTCCTGGTCGGGGGAGTAGATCCCACCTCACTCTCCTCCTTCTGAACGACTACGGCTGGAACACACGGCGCCCCGACCAGGGAATCACCTGGACTCTGATCCGAATGCGGTTCACCGACAAACCCTTCCTGGCTGCCACGTGGCTCATCTGTGCCTTTGGCCTCCAAACAGGACGTTTTCTCGCTACGTTCCGCTGCTTTCTGGGTTTCCTCCGAAAGAAGCGGAGTCCTCGAGGCTCGGCCAAGGTTAGGTTTCGGTTTCCCCTCGGAGGAGCCGCCTTTCTTTGTCTTTCTTGCCAACTGAGGATCGGGGTCCGCGTCGCAATCCGCCCTCTGATCACTGCATTCGACGAGGGGAATGTCCTCATTTTCTCCTCCGCTGTGTAGGATGGTAACATTACCCGATGTTTCCATCATTTCGTGATTGGAGACTGCAGACGTAAGAGGAGCCACGCTGCTTTCATCAAGTAGAGCAGGCTTTGATGAAATCTCTCCCTTCAGGTGTGCGATGCTTTCTTTCACGTTGGCCAAAGTTGTCCCTGCAGGTCAACACAAATGCACATTTTTTTTTTTAGTTCTCTGTAATTGAATCAAAAAGGAAAGCGATCATTCTTCTGCGCCTCCAACCTGTAACGTGATCTTCTACTGTTTGATCCTGAGGGAGGTGAGCCAGGTTGCCGATGGTCAACAAGGTCTGAGCAGCTTCGTTGTAGCTCTCGTCCTCAGATACTAAAGCAGACAGACAAAAAAGAAAATGTGTGAGACTTTGAAACAACAAGGGACTTAAGGGATCAGCTCTTAAAATGTACCTTCTGTGTGGTCCACGGAAAAGAGGTCTATGACGTCCTGTAAGGGAAACGGATATATTGTAAGTCACATTAAAACGTCAGACTAGACACGTGCTCTCTAAGGAAAACCAATATCACTTCTTTGTTTACACCTGGACGCCAAAAACGAGGCTTTGAGCTCAAACGGCTCGCGGCATCATGTTTGAGATAACATGATATTTAATCAGTGTAATTGGGGCTTAATAATACAATTCCCGTTGCACACAATGAATTAGGCATTATAAACTTACAACAAGCAGATCCAGCTGATGGTCAGTGGGTTTAGCTGTGTCTGCCTCGTGCTCTGCCCCCTCGCAAGAGACTTCACGGCACAGTGCATCTTGGGAGATGCCCAACACATCGGGGATATTTGCAAAGATATCAAGCTTTGTGTGGAAAGTCAGAATGGAGGGTGTGAATTATGGAATGGAAAAGCATGCATAAAGAATGACTAATCCCCCCCCCAAAAAAAACTAAAAGTACATCTTATGTGAACTATGTAAAGAAAAGAAAATAGCAATAAGAAAGAATGAATGGAGGGATCTGTGCAAAACACTGGGGGCGGGGGGGGAGGGGGGGGGCAGTCCCACGTACCTCCTCCAGCGTCTCCTCCACCTGTGACACCACAGGTTGTAGCGAGCGCAGGCTGGCGGGCACAAAGGGTGCTCCAGCGGGGGGCACCTCCTCCACCTCTTCGTCTTCTTCTCGCTGCTTTTCCTCCTCCTCGTCGCTGTAGTCTGACTGAGACGCCACGATGGTGACCAGTTTAGGTTTTTTGGACTCCCGCGAGGATTTCAGCTTTGGTGTCCTTCCCCTCTTGGCCGTGCATTTGGCGGCAGAAGACGTGGAGCCCTCGGGTGGGGCGGGGGTGGCTTCGGGGGCGGCCTCTTTGGCGGGGTAGTTCAGGGGCGTGACGGCTTTAGGCAATCTGCCATACCTTTAAAACACAAACACACACACACACACACACACACACACACACACACTGAATGCTTCCGTCCTAATATACGCACGTCCTTCATGGAGACGTTCAATGCTCGCCGTGCTATCATCAAGTCATGAAAACATTCAATATCATACCTGGTGGGCTTCGGAGGTTGAACGGTGGCATCCTCTTCTTCGGAGTCGTCGTCAGCGGACGTCTCCTCCGCTGGACTTGAAGGCGAAGCGTCTTTATTGACCTGGAAACATTGGATTCCGATTAGTCACAACGCAGAGAAACATCCGATGACTCGGAACCATGGGAAGGAATAACTAATAACCTGATCTTCGCCTCCTCCGTCCGCTACGCCCTCCTCCCCTTTGTCCGGCGCCGCGGCGCTGCTCTTTGTGGAGGGGGCTGGGGGCTTTTTGCCCCACTTCCGGCCCAGCGGCAGGAGCGGTTTTGGGGCTCTGCCTCGTGACAGTTTAGCCGGCTTGATTTTGGCCTCTTTGGCTTCACTCACACCCTCAGGCTCCTTAGACCTGAATGACGGGACAAAGCGGGGAACGTTGTGGTCGGACCGAGCCGCAAATCATTCTGTCTTTAAAACTGTTAAAAAAAGTAGAATTACATGTCGGATGTTGGACAGTCTTCAGGAAGTGCTGCCTCAGTGTCCCCCGGTGTGCAGGCATCATCTGAATATATAAAAAGGCAACATATTATTACATACGCATTTGTTTCTTTAGAAATTATTGAATAACCTACTTTAGTAAATAAAAGAAATGTTTGATAAATTAACTGAGTGTTTTTGTACCTTTTTCGTTGCTCTTTTCTCCCGTTTTGTTTTTCTTCTCAATTGGTTCCTCGGTCAAAACCTCCTCTTTGCTCTTTCTTTTACGTTTCTTCTTCGGCTTAGCGACATCAGCTCCTCCCTCGTTAACGAGCTCCTCGTTCTCTTTCTCACCCTCCTCCTCTTCCAAGTCGGCAATTTCGTTTTGCTCTTCCTCGTCTTCTTCTTCCACAACGCTCAGCTTCCTTGCAGCCTTTTTGCCTGTAGAGGGATTTAAAATAGAGGAGGACTGTTGAAGCGAGACAAGGAGAGCAGCTGTTGAATCAGACTCACGGAGTAGTACGCATGAAGGACATTGGTACCCTTGGCCTTTCTCGTTCTCTTCTTTGGAGATTTCCTCCCAGCAAGCGACCTGAGTTTCTTCCGGTTTTCCTGAACTTCCAGAATCTTCTCCAGCAGCTTAGAAAAATATTCTATGTCCAGTTTGCGCCTCTCCCCTTGTGGAATAAAGGTACACTCATTAATCACTAAACATATAAAACTAGCTAAACATTTTGCCCCACAGGATACTTACGGAAAGCTTTGTCAACCCTCCAGGAATTCTCTCGCTCTTCTTTTTTAAATTTGTTCTGAAAGTTTGAAATAATTACAACCAATACAGACAAGAATCACATTGTGTGTTTATATCATATTCGATGAATAGATGGTGATCTGTGTCCATCCCCAACCTTGATCTCTGATCGCGCTCGGAGAGGAAACAGTTGACAAATCATGGAAAAGTCGGTTCCCACCATGCTGACGGCCAGGAAGAACATGTCTGTCTCTGGTGGGTAAAACGGCAAAAATCCAACATTTTAAAACGTGTGCCGTGACAATGTCATGATTCATTGATCTACTAATCAAGTCGGTTAAACCTTCACTGGACCAGGGTTTCGTGTAGGTCCCCTTCCGGAAGCTTGCGTAAGTTGTAGTGGAGCCGCGCTCAAATATGGGGTCCCGATCGTTGGCTGGATTCGGTCCTTTGGCCCGCTGGACTTCCACCGTCAAGCTGAAGACGAGCACGTAGCAACGTTTGTATTTGGAGGAGACAGCGTGAACGTAGACGAGCACGTGCACTTTTGCAAGCTGTCGGGAGTCCACTAACCTTTCTTCATCGATGATCAGGGTGCCGTCCTCGGCTACTTTGACCTGGGGAACCATCACGCTGTCATCCTCGTCGTCCTCTTCCTCATCCAGCTCCTCCTCCACCTGCCTCGGGGTACCTATTTTAGGGATCACCTCCAGCGTCTGCGATCTCTCTGGTGACCTGCAGGGATTACGTCCAAAAGGCACCAGGCAGAAGGAAGGGGTTGGTTGGCAACACGGACGTCTCATCAAGCTTTTTATGTCCACATTCAAAACGTTTGGCATTCGAGTCAAATTTGGAGCCTTTTGGAAATATGACGGGATGAACTTACGCATCTCTTTCTGGAGAAGGTGGGACCACGGTCTCATTCTCCGGAGCGGATTCTTCAATACTCGAACTGGAAGCAAGCCGTGCAAATTAGGTTTTTATCAATACAAAACCTAAATTGTGAAGAGATATGGATTAAATGCTGCGCAAGCTCAACTTTTGCAGCAGAGACACTTACGTCATGGGGTTAGACTCCGGGAGATAGCGGATAAGGTCGCTCATGGTCATTTTGGCCGGATCTAGGTTATATTCCTTTACGCGCGCATTTCCTTTCTTGCGTTTCTGCAAAAATCAAATGACTACGCTCTTTTAATGCATCAACCCAAAATATGTCTCTTCCATATCTCACCAATGTGTTACTTAACTTAAAGAGGGACGAGAACGAGGAGCAGCACACTCATGAATAATCGGAACTTGCCTTTCCTTTTTGCATCTCCTGCTTGAGCAGATCTCGGAGCTTTTGGGCCTTTGCGATCCTCTGGATGTCCGATGGGTCATTCAGGAGCCGGCTCAAGGAGAGCGCTGATGACGAGAGACGTCGCCTGCTCGTGGACGACACCAGAGTCTTTGCTCTCTCCGAAAGCTCCATAGCTTCTCTGCCCAGGATGGAAAAGGGGACCGTGTCCGGTAATTTGGACGGTACTCCTTCAACTTGACCGTCCGACGCGCTTTGCAATCCCTTGCCGCCGTCCGCCGGCGGGGTTTTTTCCGCCGACTCGGCCGAAGGTTCGGCGGCCTGTTTAGGTTGCGTTTTGGGCTGCTTGCTCTCTTCTGAAGACCTCCGTCGCCTCGGCGACTGCAGTCCTCGCGGGGCGACTGCGGCCGCCGTTTGGCCGGACGCGGTCGGCTTGTCGGGGCCCGAGACCGGGGCCTCAGCGGGAGTTTCCGACACCGCCTTGAGGGGGGATTTCTGCGTGCGAGCCGCTGCGGAGGGGCGTCCCGGGGCCACTTTGGGCTTGATGGAAAAGCGCTTCCTCCTTTGCAGGGCAGCCGGGGTGCCGGTGCTTTCCCCGTGTTGCTCGTTGCCATCCCTAAAACGATAGCGACAATGGTCACATTCGCGTGACAAAAAGAAGTAATCGTGCCACGTGTTGCTTGACACTCACCCCGGGGCTTCGGGTCTCTCTGACGGGGTCCCGACAGACTGGCCGCCTGTCTCCGCGGCAGTGCTGCCGGCGGCAACATCTCTGGGGGCCTCACCGGCCTCCTGACTCGCCGGGGGGGCTTCCTGAGACGTTCTGCCCGTTGCGCCGACATTGGGCCGAGCGCTAAATCGTGACCGACGAAACATTTTGCCCTGAGAGAAGAGAGGAAGGTGCGTCGTCGGCGTGTGAAAGCTGACAAGCAGCTCGGAGTGAAATATTACTGAAGAACATTTCCCAGAATGCAGTGGTTTTGCAGGCTCAAGTGAACTTAAACCCCGAAGCACAAGTATAACGTTAAGTCTGCAGTACGAATGCTTTACATTATCTGAGTGTAAAAAGTTGCGGTTTTCTCTAATTTATCTCATTTTTGAGTGTACATGATGTATTTTTAGTGCATCATTAAGTTAACTACTGCAACATTATACGTGATGGACGTATTTCGGACCCACTAGAAATAGTACCTTGTTTTCTTTAAACAAGCTTCGGTCTTCTGAAGTGCAGACCTAAGCTAACGTTACTCTTTCAATGGACAGCACTAGTCACGTTCACCCTGGAGAAGTGTCACATTTGGTCGTGAAGACCGGGAATACCAACAGAGGTAAATTAGCTGTTCAAAGCAATGCACAACAAATAAAGTAAAATAATGCGCCAATTATGGCCAAAACATGTCGACATGTGCACAAGGCTAAGCTCAAACTCGCATGACAACACTAGCGGTCATCCCGACTTGGACCGTCCTATCGATAATGTTGTGTAACTGAGACAAGTACTTCCATACTTGAGTGACGTCGAATTGTGTTCATTTTCTGTAAACAACTTACCTGGTCAACAATATATCGTTTGTTGGGAGAAATAAGCTTTTTTTTGTCGACGACGGATGGCGAGCAGCGGACCCCATGGGCACACTAATCCGCCATGTTTTTGTGACGCGGTAGTGTCACGCGTCGCAATGGCTTGTGGGAAATGTAGTCAGGTTGATGCAGAGTGGTGGATGAGGCAAGATCTCATAACAGAGCGTGCGCTTTTGGCAAGGGATATGTAAGATTTTTTCTGCTATTTGGCAAAAGGTTGTACATTTGTGTATTTTCATGTTTTCTTCAGTAAGTCTTAAATATGCCAATACAAAAAAAAGTCTTACACTACATGTTGGCTATAGATGTAGGCTACTTAGTGTATAATTAAATATGCATAGAAATGTAGCAGGCTTATTAGCCATCAAATAACAGCCAAGTAGGAGAATTAAAAAGGTTAGACTACTCTAGTGAAATGTTTTTAGTTGAGCTCACGAGTTGCAAATGAGAACCCAAAGGTAGTTATTCTAATCAGCTACCTCAGGCCAAAAAAGTGACAGGTGGGTCAACAAATAAATGTTTAATGCAATAGAATGACGACCGTGACACTAAGAGCCTGATTAAGGATTACTTTTGATACTCTAGATTTCATACCCTGCCATTAGATCACTGCTGAACACATTTTATTGCCATACATGAGTGATATGGACCTTTAGTAATCATTGATATAGTTTATAGAAGCATCTATATCTGTTACTGTACTCAAAACTAGTATGAAGAAAGCATTGATCTTGACAAACTCACAGGATTACGATTGAATTACTTTATTTATTTAACACAGACAGCATCAGCAGTGAATCTTTGGCCAGAACTTTACACACACGTATACAAACACACATCTTTCCTCAGCAGATCAGTACAAAACATTTACTTCTTAGATCAGTGGTCTTCAGAAATAAGGAAACTACCGATTGGTTTAGAAAGGAAAAGCATTCTACCTGGAAGGGTAAAAAAAAAAGGGGGTGGGACAAGGACAAGAGTGAGAAAAGTTCATTTTTTGGATTGTCTCGCGCAGGTCGTCCCAAAGGTGGTCATTCAATATGAAGATTTCTATTTGCTCCATTCACTGTGAGGGCAAAGAGAACCAAAAGTGAGAACAATTGTGCTCATCCTGTAGAAAATGACCAAACATGAGCATATACTTACACACAAGTTGGGTTCAAGCAAAGGGATTCCCGAAAGAATCCCCAAAAGCAGCCATTGAAACAGAAGACTGTCCAACTGCAACAGTCTGCTGGAAGGTTGAGGGAAGAAAAAAAGGCCCATTAGCAAATTGTTTCTTGGCTGCTGGATAAAGTTTAAATATGCATCTTTAGAAATGTACCACAGCTGGAGGCGCTGCCCCAAAGAGACTGGAATCGGGGGACCCGAACGCGTTGTCAAACATGTCCTGAACGGGCCCCGGGGCAGAGTTGTTAACGACTGGAGCGGCGGAGGAGAAGGCGGCGTCGAGGAGGCCGGCGTTGAAGCCGGGGGCGGCAGCCGGAGGAGGCGCTGGTTCAGGGAAACGTACAAAGTCAGTGACAAGTCTCAGTCACACGTCAAGTGGACAAAACGCTGGTTGGATTACCGTTTACAACCGCCGACATCTGATTGATGTCAAAGTCATCGTGGTCGGCGGTGTCCTGAGCCACGCCCACTTTGCTGTTGAAGTACTGATCGAAGGCCCCGGCGTCGCCACCGGGCCCTGCGGCCGCCAGCTCCCCTTTCCTCGCCGGGATGGCAGGGGGTTTGGCAATCTGGAAGTCCTTGAACATGTCCTTCCCCATCTTCTTCTCTCTGTCGCCAAGGGGGTCCAAGGCTGTGAAGGCGCTGTTCTCCACCTTCGCCGGCACCTCCTTCCCGGGCGGCCGAGGAGGCGGGCGGGACGGGCCCTGGTGGTCGACCAGCGCGGGGAACGGGACGGGTTGGAAAGGATTGGACGCGGCTGGCTGACCCCAGCCGGGACCCCCGGCCGTCGGGGGCTGGCCCCAGTTGAGGTGGGGCGGAGATAAGGGCGCGGCGCCGAACTGAGGGCGCGCCGGAGCGCCCCAGACGGCGGGTGGGACGGGTACGCCGCCGAAGGCAGACGGCTGGGGGTAGGCGGGCATCGGCCCTGGAGCGCCTTGCAGCGGGAACATGGAGGGCGGCGCCATGGAGGCTCCCCACATGCCTGCAGCGGGGATCCCCATCGCAGCCGGAGGGCCCAACTGGAGATTTCCTGAATATTGTGAAATTTTAGGTTTAAAGAAAATGAAATATAAAAAAAAGACAAACATTTAGAACACGAGTTCTCCTGCTGTGCATTACCCAGCGCGGCGATGGAGGGGGGCGTTGCACTGTTGAAAAAGTCACCCGAGGAAGACGAGCCTTCAGAGTGAACCGGAGCAGAAAATAGCTCCGCTCCAAACAGGTCACTCACTGTGGACTGGTCACACAAAATAGAACATGCGTATCATTTACAGGGTCATACACAAGTATGTGTGCATCTCCCTACACCATGACTTAAACGCTACGGTAGGAGAGTTGACGCATGCTTTGCCACTTACCAGCGCTTTTGTCCCTGAAGCGTGAACGTCAGAAAATAGATTTAGAGCAGAGAAGATAAAGAAGGTACAGTTCAAGTGTCTTTTTTTGTCTTCAAGCCAGTTAGAGAAGCAAGTGACCACCGGTGCATGCAGGAAGACACAACGGATCAAACCCTTGAATACAACTAAATTACAGGCCTGGCAGCTCATCCCAACCGTCCCTGGTGCATTTCCCCCCCCCCCCATCAGACACCACAACGTTGAGAAAAGGGAGATGTTAGCGACCCAAGTGGTGTCCCGTAAAAAAAAAAAAAAAAAAAAAGTGCATTCCACCCGTTTATAGGCATCACGCATGCAACTTCTCGTCTATCTCGCGGCTTTTCACCTTTGCGCTGCGTCGACCTCGTCCGGCCTTAGAGCTCTGCGGAGGCGGGCTTATGACCGCCGAATCCCGGCTATGACTCGCCGGCGGCTGATGCGCTACGCCGCTCGACGCGGCCCCGGCTTGTAAAAGAGGGTCAAAAAAGGGGTTTTTGGCCGAGAGGACCGTCCCCGATTCACCCAAGTCCATCACGCTGATCGCGTTGCCCTGAGCTATCGCGCCCCCTAGTGGCCACTGTCCGTTATTGAGGGCCAGGATCATGGTCTTGCCGGACAAGTCCTTCACCTGCTCGGCAAGGCGCTCGGGGTCCCCGGTCAGACCGGCGTTGAGCGTTGCCTTACAGGCGCTGCCGGCGGAGCTCTGGGAACTATCGGCTTCCGACCAAGCGGGCGATTTAGAGAGGGGGTCGTCTCTGAAAGGGTCACTGTCTGGGGTCGGAAAGTAGCCAAACGTGGAGGAAAAGGGATTCTCTGTCTCGGGGCCGCAGGAAGTGGCAAAGGAGTGACCCTTTATGCAATTCTGATTGCTGTCAACTTCAGCGGAAAAGTCCAGCAAGAGCGTATCATTAGAGTCCTGGTTAACGTGAGGTGGGTGGGGGGGGGGAACAGTGGGAGAGAAGAGGAGAAAAAAAAAATTGATTTATGAGTCAGTTCTGCAGAAGGAGAAAACACGCGTTAGCAAAACGAAATCACATGGTGTGAAAAGACAACGTAAAGCTGCTACCTGTAGAATATTCACCGCGCACGTTAAACGCCGCAGTGAAGCACAGTCTAGGGTCCATATTCCAAGTTGACAATTTAAGACCGTACTAAATTTCTTGCAGGCTTTTGGACGGCTTGTATTTAAAACTGCTGAAGTCAGCAACCGCTTCCTGGCCTGAGGCCCAGTTAGTGAGCTGGCGTAGCAACCAGAAACCTCATCACTGCAAGAGTGCACGTGTCAGAGGAAATGACAATGTCATGGGTTCTACTTGTAGCAGCTTTAAAAAATAAAAAAAAGGGGTTGGACAAACAATTGGAATGGTACAAACTCAATTCTTGAAGAGCCTTTTGAAGTCTAAAATATGCAAATCACATTTACAAACAAGCCAATTCACTCTACCAATCATATTGAGACATCTCGAGAATTGAGTTCATACATATGGAATGATTTGGGAGGTGATGTTATTCAGTGCAGACAAATCAGAGCCATCTTACCACATTTTAGGCCGCGTGTAGCAAACCGTTTCTTATATACATACATACATATGCATTTAAAATGTGCAAGTAAAACGTTTTAAATACCCAGCTGCACCTCGTTGATGAAGCACAATTCCGCTCTGATGCCCAGATTTAAAAAAAAAAAAAAAAAGGGACCTTTTTGTGGCGGCACTTACATTCGGAGACTGGATGTCTGGAGGGGTCGACATGGCTCCAAAAAGGTCGAGCTGCTCCACCGGCTGGATGGAGAAAAGAAGTTGCAGACATGATCTCGCGTCTACGAGACGTTATTCAAATGTGGAGAAAGACTCACTTGAGAAGCTTTTACTTCTCCTGCCACACCGGGCAGGGCCTCGCCGCCATTCTAAAAATAAAAAAACAAAAACAAGCCAGAAGGGTCAGGCACCGAGCCGGAGAAATACGGTTGAAGAAAACAAGCGCACCCAAGTGCTTACCTCCACCACAGTGCTGCCATTTTCCCCCTGGAAACAGAGGTGGACTGTTAATGACTGTACTTATTTTCTTAATTTTCGCTGAGGCCCGCGTCATTTCAATGGAATGTCGGAGGATGCGATTCGTTGGGAGAACACAGAGGCAGTGTTGAAATTCAGGGAGGGTCAAAACTGTGTGCAGCCCCCCCCCCCCCACCTCTCCAGGGTGACCACACCAAAACGCTCTTCTTCCATAGAGGAAAAATGTTCTCACGGTCCAACTTCTGAACCGTTTTTCGGGTCTGAAGTGCAGTTAAATGTGGATGCGTTACCGTCTGAGAGGCCTCCAATTCCTTCTTCCTCACGTTGAAGATGACCTGGAAGAGATCTTTCAGATCAACGACCAGCGGCTCTGCCTGGAAGGGCACACACAGAGAGAGAGAGAGAGAGAGAGAGAGAGAGAGCGAGACGTTGGCGGCGTTGCGTCGGCGAGCGGCGTTGTGCGCCCCTTCTTCGTCGGCCCGAGCGTTACCTGTTGCGCCGTCTTGATGGCGAAGAACTGATGCTGCCCCTCTGAGCCGCACACGTACCCAAACGCCCGGTTGTCCGTCACATCTCTGGCGATGAAGGAGATCTTGCTCACCATATGCTCGTGTTCGATGACCTGAGTTATAAGGAAAAAAAAAAAAGGCTCCGTTAGCAGGCCGAACAAAGAAACCTGAGTGATGTGAGGGCAGAGGAAGGAGATGGCAGAACTTACTCCCGTTTTCTCATCAATGATCTTGAGGCCCGACATGGAGATGTTGACCCAGATCCTCTGTTTGTGTTTTCCTTGGGACCGAGCAGCCACCGCCATGCCCTGGTGTCAATATAACGCATGCAGTTGGATTTTTCGCCCCTTTTGAAAAGCAAACCAAGTTGTGCTACACTGCAGCCAATGGACTGCTGCAGGAACGAGGCCTAAAAACCTGTGCATTTGTCATGTTTTGCCGTCGTTCCCTTGACGCGATGCAGTTCTAAAACGTAGCCAAACATCTGCCACAGCGCAAATTCTGCAAACAACCCAAACCCATCGGCACGATGCGGACTTCATGGCGTCGCAGAGGATGCGAAAGTGCAGCCACGACACGCGACTAACCCGAAAAGCACCCTCTTTAAAACGCCACGTCCTTAATATTTCGCAACGAAGTGAAAGTCCTACGCTGCACCTTAAGTTTCATCATGGAGTCCTGTGACATCTTGTCTCCTCTGGCGTCTTGGACGTCGTCCACGCCAATCAGCTTGGCCTTGTACCGCACGCCATCCCCTTGAAATCTGCTCAGCAGGTACTCATCGGTTTTCTCAGAGACTGTTAAAAAAAAAACGAAAAAAAGAAAAATCAAGTAAACTGCGATTTCCACCAGCGGAGACCACGCGTCTCAAACCCCAACGTGCCGCTCACCTTTCTTCTTCTCCCTCTTGAACGGGACCTTGGACGTGGCCGTCGCAGGCGACGACGTGGGAGGCGACGTGGGAGGCGTTGCGGCCGGGGCCGCAGGGGGCGACGCGGCGCTGGGCTCGGCGGGGAGGGCCGCGCTGCTCTCCACCTCTGCAGACATGGTGTGGAGCGAGCCTCACTGGACAGGTGGACAGTGGGGTGGGGTAAGGGGGGGGCGGGGTCAAAGCAGGCAGCGGCGAGGTCAACCTGACAGACGAGTCAACACCCACACATGCTTTCCTTGGCTTTCGCCTGAGGGAGAAAAAGTGAAGTGTGGCAACAAAAAAAAAAGGATGAAAAGTGAATACGTAGTTATTGGTGAAACTGCAGATATTGGACGGCAAAAGAGACAATTTAAAGTTCCGCTGAAGGTTACACACGGCATAAAAATATTTACAACCACAGGACAAGCCTCGAGACGAATGATGATGCATCATGAGGTGAACCGACCAAGACCGCACACCTCAACCCTCTAAACAAAAGACTAGTTCCTGCTCTGTCACTTCCTAACAGATAGCGTCCTCCTGCTATCAAACGTGGCGGTTATCTATGGAGGGTTTATCAAGGACAATAACCAGGATCCCAGTTAACCACACAGGCCCTTTGCAGGAAACCCGAGGCAAGAAGTGCACGAATAAAACAAAGTGGGACCCAATTGCGCGCAGTCAGGCACAACCGAGGCCGAAGGCGGCGCCGCCGCCGCCGCCGCGGGGGACGCACTGAGCCTTTAAGAGGCAGCGGCTTCACGACCGAAGCCGTGAGCGAGGACCGTAGGACGGACCAAAGGTTGGAGGCGGGCAAAGGTTGAGCAATTAGCCGAGGTTAATGTTACGCCAGCAGCAGCAGGATCTCGTGATGCTCGGTTCAGCGGCTACGAAAGGAAGCGAGAGCCTTTGGAGGAGGTCGACATTTGGCTGTTCATCCACAACAATTGGGCCTAAAAATGTGTAATCGGGGTAAGAGCCTCAAAAAAGGAGAAAAAAAAAAAAAAACCAAACTATAGATATCCGTTATTCTCATCCAAAGATACACAAAAACAAAAGGTCCCCCCTAGAGGTACCGTTTATGATCCGATCAGGTGATCCATAAAGGAAATGACAGCCATACAACTTGAGATAAACTACCAGGTCATCGAGGGCAAACTGCTGCATCTTTATGTAGCAAATGAGACCAAAACGTTCACAATTATGCAGCGATTCAGTAAACGAAAACATTTCTGATGGAGCACGTTTTCCAAAATAAATGAATTTAAAACAAAATTGCGGTTTGAATGAAGGTCGACTCGCACAGGAGCCGCTGCACAGCTGTAAAACAATTAAAGGCCGATTTCCTTCCGAGCAGGACACACAAGGAGTCACGTCCACCTCACACGGTTCAGGTGACATTTAGACACCGCTGTGCCAAGAAGCATGAATGAAACAAGGCAGTTGGGGGGGGGGGGGGGGGGGGGTCAAAGAGTTGATGCACCCCCCCCCCCCCCCACCGATCAGCAAGACACACAAGCAAGACACGAGTCCAGCAAGACACGAGTCCTGTAGACAGCGGTGTCAAGAGTCCCGCTCGCTGGAGGGGAAGCTAATAAAGAGAAGAATTGAGATGTCAGCAGTTCATTGTAGATTAGAGTTTAAAAAAAAAGTTAGATTAAGATCTTAAAAATACTGCCAGATGGACAATGAGGAGAAAAGCAAAAAAAAAACAGGGTCATTTCATATTGGTCAGCAGAAAAACTGCAGCTAAAGGGCAGAAATGTCACAATGCTGCGCCGTCAGGAAACGTAAACGGCTGCAACATCTGGAGGAAATCAGGGAATGACTCAGTGTGCAAGTGAGCGAGATGGTGAAATAGCACAGGCCCGCCGTGGACACCACTTCCACGGCTGCATCATTAAACCACGACGTGGAGATGCACCAGATCGACAACTCAAGTGTGAACGATGTTCATATGGTGAGACTTTGTTGTTTTTCTTCACACAGCTGACACCAACGAGGACGAATCAAGTCCCGGGAGGAAGCAGCTCAACGTAGGCTCGTTTTTTTTTTTTTTTTAGGCTGAGCGCAACGCGCACGCGCCTCCCAGAAGGTTGATCCCCAAAAGAGCGACATTACTTTAACACTTCAAAAAAAAAATAACAGCGCGTGCGCTTACCTGCGTGAAATCGAGACGTGCCGCAGTTCGGGGGAAGAAACTTTTCACTTTTGTTCCCAAAGTTTTTTTTTTTTTTGTGCCTCCGCAGGAAAAGCGCACCAAAAAAAACCCTGAAAAAGCCGAACCGGACCGAACCGGGCAGGAGTCCGATGAGTATCCGCTGAACGCCGCGCACGGAGAGGAGAGGAGAGAGACCGCTGCGAACTGCCCGCTTAACCCCTCACGCGCTGAATGACACCCGCAACGAGCTGCGGGCCTTAAAAAGAGAAAGGGGGCGGGCTCTCTCGACGCGGTGCGGGACGCCACCGCCAAACGACGGCGGTTAATTGGGCCCCGCGGGTCACGGGGAGGGGGGGGGGGGGGGACATATGAGGACATTTAATCAAAGAGCCAATTATGCAGATTCAAACAATTAAAAACAGGCCAATTGAAAAGGCGTTGCTTCACGAACCCACGTGACTGCTCCATGGCGCGTCACAGTTTTCTTTCAGCTTATTTGTTGTTGAAAAATGAAGGCTCTGTGAAGGGCCATAAGTAGGAATAAAAGCCTCGTTCTAAGGTAACAAAGAATGCACGCTGTTCCTTTAAAAGGTGATGTGTTCACGTGGTTTCACCGGCCCGAGGTGGCCCTAAAAATGAGTTAAGCTTTTAGGTTCCAATATCTTAAATAAAGCTTTTATTGGGTTTTGCTCAAAACAGCGTTTATTTCACCCTTGTCGTGGTTAAAAACACATGATTTTCATTTGATAGAAAATGGCGAAAGCTGAGATGAAGCAAGGTCTGCTTTGTTGCTCAACATCAGCATCGGATGACTTTCTGTCATTCTCATTGTATCACAGAACAAACGGAGTGAGGGGAAACAAACAGCCAATGGCTGAAAATGGGTCATCAACTTCCTCGGCATTAATGTCTATTTTGCTTTTTCGATACCGTGCGGGGATTTAGCCCTCTAATGATGGTTTTTATATTTACCCTTCCCTTCTCTGAATGCCAGTTGGGACGTTCCCAGATTGAAAATCCTCAGGAAGCGTTTTGATCCGTGTTTGCGGAAGCATTAATACGTTGTTTGTTTGGGATGATTAAGTGAAGAACCAGGTTGTTAGTGTAATCAGGGATAGCCACCATTAAAAAGACAAAGACGTAGAAAAGCATCATTCGGAAAGGGAATCACACGCAACATATAATTCTACACTCAGATCTGCACCAAGGTGACGTCAATGTTGCGTTTTTTTGGTGATGCCGACTAGTAGGTTTCACTTCCGAAAACTTTGTCTTTTTAATCCAGAGACCCGTCTCATTTTACATATCCGACAATCCTCTGACGGCCGATGGGTGACTTTGACGGAGCACTGCTCTCCATCACTCACACGTGGTCACACTTGTGCACATGTTAACATCATGCAGTGCCATCAGCGACTTTAACACACACAGTCTACAGTAGTATTTATTCTGTGTCCTTTATGTAGTTCTTCATGTAAAACTGCTTGATGGACCAGGGGTTCTGGATGTTGCGTTGCGAGCGGGGAGAAAGGGGCCAGAGGAAGGACTCGCTTCCTGCCTTTGCATCCTGTGCTCTGCTGACGGAGGCTGATTTTTTGGAGATGAGCCGCTCGGAAGACAGATAAGTGACCGGCTGAGAGTCTGTTTTCCCCTTCAGCCAGCGACCACTGGAACGATCTCCCTCCTAACATCCCATTCAACATTTAGAACCATCGGAAGAAACGCGTGCGTATCTGCAGCTGCATCACACTTGACATTCAAAATGCAATTCATATTGTCATGTTTGCCTTTCATCACCAGTACATCAACGCAACAATACGCATACCCTGTATATGATAACATCATGTAACCCTTTCTCGTTAATGACGCGTCGCTCCGGTCCTGCATCACCGACCGATGACGCTTCCAAATGATGCTTCCCTTTTCTTCTAAATGTGATTCATCGCACTTCCAGGTCGGTGGCCCATCCAATGCAAACCCACGCTCGCATAGAGGACGACGCGTTGGATGCTACTTGCGTTACTCATGTAGAAAACACTGTGTGGGGAAAAGCAAAAGTTTGGGAGTTCGTTTTTTTTCTTCTTTTTTTTTTTTTCCAGAAGAAGATTCCAGATGGCGCGAGTCAGCACAGAGGGGTTTATTTTTTTGTGCTGCAATGCTGACGGAGACAATCGAATGGGAAGCGTCCTCCCCTCCAGTGAAGGCCTCTATCCAAACACGCAGCATTTAGGGCGGCCGGAACCTAAGATAGCCACTGATCTCCAGTCCGTAATTGAGGTGGTCTCAGATTTGATCCTCTCTTTTTTATCCTGGACTCTGCTCCCTCACTGCTGCTGTGGAGCGAAGTGCTTCGGGCCTAAAAATACCGCACACATCACAGTAGCGGGAGGCATCGCAGGAAGCAGCGTCAGAGTAGAGCCGGGCAATATTGGCTGTTCCTCAAGTGTTTCCACACAGTTCCAAATACCCCCCCCCCCCTCGAACCCACCAAAAAAACAGGAAGTATTTCCACTCAGGAGAAATATTGGCCAAGCACCTCACCTACCCTCTGGCTTCCTGAGAAAGCTGGGAGGAAACTGCCCAACGTCGTAAAAAGAGGTGACCTCAGCACATATTTGTACAGCCCCCAGCCTACTATACTCGCAGATACACTGCCCCCCCCCCCTCCCGCGTTGACTTTGGACACATCGGGGAACGGTCGGAGTGTGTTTATGTAAGTCAGCAGAAAGTACCTGTCAGAATGCTGAACCCTACAGAATTCAACGTCAGTTCAACTCGCTCAGATGCGCTGGAACAGAATTCCTTCATGAACCTGTTGTCTAATTTGATCACAATCCCGACAAATCCGCTTTTTAATTCCCCCGCCCCCCCGCCGCCTCATCTTTTTTCATCTTCAGTCCCTCCTTTTGTAGAGCAGAGCACTTGCCAACTCAGCAAAAGCCGCTCGGGTCACATGACGGATCGTTGGGTGCAACGGTCTGAAGCTTCCCGTGCACGGGTTGCAGGGCTTGTTTGGATACCATGTGTCCCCTGAAGCAGCGTTTTGAGTGGTCAGAGAGAGAGAGAAGTTAGTTAGTCGTTTTGGAAAAGAGAAAGAGGGTTACGCAATCCGAGATGGTGTTTGAAATGTACCATGGACGGGTCGGCCTCTTTCAATATTAGCCCTGACCTCTCTGACCCTGCCTGAAAAACCGCATTTTACTAGAAATTGACCTTGTTCAAGCATTAAAAAAATAAAAATTAACTTTTTATTTTGTTTACCTTCAATATATCTGTTGCAGACTCGGGCATTGAGTCAATTGTGTAAAAATGAATCAACTTACTTATGTTGTGGCCTTTGCTCACGCAGTGAAGAACACATTTTCAAACAACTTTGAACTTTGAAACTTGGAATTTCCGGCCACTGAACAAATACCAGCTGAAATCCAAACTGTTGACTTAGACGACGACGACAACAACAACGTGGTCCTTTTGCATTTGAACAATGATTGACAGAAAGAGAGAGAGAGACTTCATAAGAACGCACACGCAGCGCCATTCGTCTCTTCAGGCGTTCACCATGAGGACCGGAGTCGCTCTGCAGCTGGGCTTCTGTGGCCTATGTCTCACGTTGGTGCTTCTCGGAACTGGAATGTACGTATATATATATATATATATATGGTTATTTAATTTGCACAGTAGCAGCGCGGATCTTTGATTTTGGTTCACGTAGTAAGGCTTTTCTCTCATCACTTACCATCACTCCGGTAGGGGGGTGGAGATTCCCGATCCGCCGGCGGTGCAGTGCGTTTGGGGCCCCTGGTCAGAGTGGAGCTCGTGTGATAATTGCACAAAGGCCAGGGTGAGTCCATTCAAACTGCAGTTACTGAGCAGAAACCTCAATAACTTATATTAATAAACTAATGAAATGAAGAAAACAAATGTGATGGTTTGACAATCTGGTTATTGAAAATGTAATGTTATCTTGTATAAAGCAACTGTATCTAATCCTATTGTACAAAAAGGGGTCAAATTAATAACATATTACATATTTAAATGTAATTAATTGACATTGTCTATTTACAAAAACAGATGGTAAATTCATTGAGACGGTATCTCACACTGTGTTGCCGTCAGCCTAAAAGTAACACATTGTAAAGTCAACGAAACTGCCCCTTGACGCTCAACAAGCTGCGATGTCACCTGTGACTCACCCCCCCCCCCCCTCCCTCCCTCCCCCCCAGAGGCGCTCTCGCAGCGTGGAAGTGTTCGGCCAGTTCGGCGGTAACCCCTGCCACGGCTCGACGGGGGACAGGGAGGCCTGTCCAACAGACGGCGGTTGCATCAAGCCGCCTGCGCCTCTGTGCTCCGACTCCAACTTCCAGTGCGAGTCAGGTATTCCTCCCGCATTTTTTTGCCCTTTCACACCGGCACGATGCCTCAGAGGTGTGGGTGTAGCCTTTCGGGGGGCACCTGTGCAAGTACCTTGTCTGGGTATCCGGGGTGGGCCTCATTGCGCTTGATTCACGCAGGTACTTGCATCAGCAAAAGACTGCAGTGCAACGGGGACTACGACTGCGAGGACGGATCGGATGAGGACTGCGACCCCATCCGCAGGCCCTGCGGCGCGGCCGCCCTGGACAACAACGAACAAGGCAGGACGGCGGGATACGGGTGAATCAAACGGCGCCGTTTTGGCTCGCAAACGTCAGCCCACCCGCGACTCAACATCACAATCTCAGCCGTAACACACTGCGTAATGTGTCTTTGCACCAGAATCAACATCTTGGGCGTGGAGCCTCGAATGAACCCCTTCTACAACGACTTCTTCAACGGGGGCTGCGCACGAGTGAGGAACCCGTACACCTCCAAGCACGACCGGCTTCCCTGGAACGTCGGCGTGCTGAACTACGAGGTGAGCCGCCACCATTTGTCCATTTGTGAAAAAATGGAGATGTAGGAGACTTCCGTCCACCCCTTTTTGATGCTCACCTGTCCTTCCAGACCATAGTGGAAGAAACCGCCTCCAAGGAAATTTATGAGCACGCACACACCCTCATGAGAGAACTGATGAAAGAGAGCAGCATTAAATTTGATGCCGGAGTTTCCCTCACTTTCGCCTTGAATTCGGCACCCGCGACCGAGGGGGTCAACTCTTCTGCAAAGATTGGGGCGAACTTCAATTTCGACAGGAACACCATGATTAGGGAGGTCAACACCTACTCAACAATTAAGGTAAAAAAAAGTGTTTTCCTCCAACAAAATCCGGGCCATGTGATTGTGTTCTGCGACCCGATGCTTCTCGCCTGCACACACTCAGAACAAGAGCTTCATGACGGTGAAGGGCTCCGTGCAGCTGAGCACCTACAGGATGCGCTCCCGGGATCTCAGGACCGCCGACGAGTTCCTTGAGCATGTCCGATCTCTGCCCGCGCAGTACGAGAGGGGCGTTTATTTCGCCTTCCTGGAGGACTACGGAACTCACTACACCAAAAACGGGAAGACCGGCGGCGAATACGAGCTGGTCTACGTCCTCAACCAGGACACCATCAAGAAGAAACGTAAAGGAGCCCGCCGCCGTCCGCCCCCCCCCCCCCCCCCCGCCCGCGGACTCGCCGCCGCGAGATGCCCTCACCGCCTGTACTTTGTGATCCTCGCAGATCTGACGGAGAGAAAGATCCAAGAGTGCATAAAAGTAGGCCTCACGGCGGACATCACGAGCGTCGTTCCGGTCGAGGCACACCTCAATTTCGAGAAGTGCGATCCTGTGACGAACAAAGCCTCAGGTGTGCTTTCCCTGTTTTGGCTTTTGATCACGCTGACTATCTTAATAAAACACGATATGGGTGTACGTAGTCCTCTCAACCCCAAAAAACTATGAATACATTGTGATTAGTAAGAGAATGGTTTACAGCTGTGCACCTAGTGTGAAAGTTTATCCCCTCCTGTCCCCACAGTTGATGATGAGGGGAAAGCAACGGTGGACAAGGTGCTGACGTCGGTCAGGGGAGGCACTCTGGAAAGTGCGGTGGCCATGCGGGCCAAGTTGAATAGGGACGGCGTGATGGACATCGCCACCTTTCAGAACTGGGCCCGGACGCTCGCCGACCTGCCGGCGCTGCTCTACAGCGAGGTAGCTTCGACTCTTTACAGGTGTCACGCTATGAGGACGATGACCGGGACATTCTGTATGCCGGATGGATTCTTGTCACTTTGGTGATCCTCTGAATTTTTGTTTAGCGGCCTCCATGAGGTTCACGTTGGATTGATACCATATAGCCATTCAATATGGTTAGAATGATACCTGCTTAGCAATTAGCACATTAGCATTGTCCCTCAGAGCATGCTAGCATTAGCATTTAGCTCAAGTACGGCCTTGCAGAGCCATATATATTCCCATAGCCTTTGTTAAAAGAACTAAATATAATCATTATCCTACTTTGGCAAGTGAAAAAGTTCTCTTTTTTATCCTGACAGCCAGAGCCCATCTATAATTTAGTTCCACTGGACATGCCTGACGCTAACACCAGGATATCAAACCTGAAGCGGGCCACTGCCGACTACGTTGCAGAGTACAACGTGTGCAAGTGCAAGCCCTGTCACAACGGGGCCACCCTGGCCCTGCTGGGGGGGGAGTGCGTGTGCCTTTGCCCGTTGCTGTACGAAGGCCTGGCCTGCCAGAACCACAAGGCCGACAGAGCTCCGAACCCGGGTAAGGGAGGGCGGATGCGTCCCGGCGCGGGGCGGGTGTCCCGAAACGCCACCTGCGCCGCTCGTAGCACTTTAGCTCGTGTTTCTTCTTCTTTTTCTCGCAGGTACGAGACCGGCTGTAACCCAGGAGGGCAACTGGTCGTGCTGGTCAAGCTGGTCCGGCTGTGAGGGAGCGAGGCGCACCAGGACACGCAGCTGCAACACCGATGGGCTCCCGGGAGCTGTGTGCAGGGGAGACACCAGCAATGAAGACCACTGCTGAGAGGAGGCTACACCTCTGACACACACACACACACACAGAGCCACAGATTTGAGCATTTCAAGCCAGTGACATTCTTTGTTAGGAGAACAGAGCCATCTTGAGGTCAGTAATAGATAATGCAGGTTTTCATGTCTTGTTAATTTCTTTTTTATTTTAAAGTTCGAGGAGACAATATCAACGGCAAATAGGTATTTAGCGTGAATGTGATTTTTTAAACTTAAAAAAAGCAGTTCAAATCCACTGTTTGGTTTGAATAAAGATGTTTTGCCACGGTCCTTCACTCCATGTTTGCATATCAACACTGATCAAGATTTAAGTGCCTATAAGTTCTCTTCATTTTGAGAGTTTATAAGTCTGCCCCCCCCCCCCCCCCCCCCCCACACACACACACACACCTCTACGTTATGGTACTTTAAACATTTGGAATGAATGGAAAGGCGACTAGACTAGGCTGAATTAGCAGGGTCATTTCAGCGCTCTTCACATAAACATCTTTGTAATGACGTTAACGAAGGAATCCTTCATTCAAACCTCACATTGAACAAATGAAACAACACAAACATCCATTTTTGGACGTTTAACACATCAGTCAAGTATTGCAGATCTCACATTCAATCATTAACCAGTCTTCCCGTTAGACCCAGAAGAACTTTGACCACAAACAATACACTTTACGGGTTAAAATGGTGTTGGCCGGAGTATAAATGCATAAATGGGCTAATAACTCATCGTTAAAGGCATTGAGCACATTCCAGATGGCCGCGCTGCGTAAACGAGAACCAGATGGGCAGAAGGAGGGTGACGGAGAACAACTAGGCTTTCAGCTTTGGACATGAAAATTACGTAAAGAGAGGCATTGTATGTGTAGGTGTTGTATTTTTAATTTACAGTTCTTCTCGATAGATGTGGTGACAGAAAAAGGAGATGGAGTCTTTTTTTTAAAATGTTGGTCAAAGTCACTTTGAAAGAAGCGGCACCAGGATACAAGTACATGTTTTAAATGTAATACAAAGGATCTGCTTTGAATGGGCTCTGTGATTGGTAACATATCAGGGTACAAATCCTTCAATTGTTCAAAACAATATATACACATAAAAGGCGATTCTGGATACATGAGTGCATGTTTTTTGTATTTGCTAGGGGAGACAAATACCAAATAAAAGGCCCTTCGAGGTAGGTATGAATGATGGAGCGTCTGCAGAGGGAGGCCTCTGTTAAAATCATTACCGCTGAGTTATTGCTTCCACGCCGGTGGATTGGGCCCAAAAAAGGATGACAGCCGATGTTTGCCGAGCTTAACGGCCTTTGATTTCCGTGTTTGCTCACGGATTTTAGTCCTTTAAAGCGGCAACCCTGCAGGCATGACTGGAGATCCTCGTGCCTTGTTAACCAAACAGCAGCAGGCTGCTGCGGCCTTGCACTGCATTTAGGAATGTACACACAGGGCGGCACGATGGGAATTGGCTCATTTAAAAGTGTTGTTTAGTTTTTTCCCCTCTCGTAGAGGGTTAGGGTGAGATCTTGGAGCCCTGGTTCTTAACCCTACGAGTCCAACCCCGGATGTTATCAAAACGTTTTTAATAGATAGAGAGGAGTTTAAATCCGAGTGTGTGTGTGTGTGTGTGTGTGTGTGTGTGTAGTGGGGGGTGATGAATGCTACTTGAGAGGTAACCACTGGGGGTGGTACCCTCTGGCCCTTAGTATGTCAGCATAATGGAGTAAAACCTTGGGACCTTATTGAGCTCCAGGGAGACCCCATTCACCGCGGACAGCGACCCGGCCTCGGCCCATTATCTTAGTCCAAAATGTTTTGTTCTTTCGTCAGCCTTCAACAGAGCAGTTAGCACAAAATAATGAACCCCTCTGCGTCCATAGACCGCCCAATTCTCCTTTTACTAATATTTATTCATTCCTGAAACTGAGTTGCAGGGAACCAACGGCACTTTAGGGTTATTCGTCCAAAACACTTCATTATGTGGAAGAACATTTTCTATCTGTGTCCGTTCTGAAAAGATTATTGTGCGATCTGGGGAAAAAACATCTTCGTGTCCAACTGCAAAACGTGAGGCTGGACGACATCGGCAACATGTTCTAGGTGCTCTTCAAAGATGAAACAGGTCCAAAAAACCGCAGGTTGGCAAGCGGAGTGAGTTCATTTCACAGCCCGGGTTATTTACTCTGCAACCTGTTTCCCACTCGCTACAAGAAAGGATCCACGGCCCGCTTTCAGAACGCCGCCCATTGTTTCCTGCCGTCATAAACACATCGTCCCGGCCTTCAATGGAGGAGAGTTGAGGGATATTTTTTCAGACAAAAGCCCTTAGAAGGGTGTGAAAGGAGCCCCCCCCCCCCCCCCCTCGCACCCCTAAACGCCTGGACACAGTTGGTGGTGCCCCCCCCCCGCCCTCCCCACTTCCCCCGGGTCACTAAAGGCATTGAAGTCTGAGGGGGCTGCTACGGCAGATTACTCCACACAGCTGTCCCGGCACCGTGGAAATGAAGTTATGCCCTTGTCAGCTATGTTTTGTTGAGTGCCCCCCCCCCCCCCCCCACGGCCCCACCTCCTGTTCTTCTCGCACTCCTTTGCACCGCTAGTGCTCTTTGGTTGCAGGAGTGGGGGGGGGGGGATCAGGGACAATTCCTCCAGGCAAGGCGGGTAGACAAAACCCATCGGATTGGTTGATTAAATATACTCCCTCTTAGCGTCATTATACCGAGAGGCTTAAAATCCCTGACATTCAACCCAGAGCAGCCCCCCCCCATAGCGTTCCCCTCCCCCCGGGAACCCTCAATCATAAATCAACCCCTCCTCCACCTTTCCCAACTGTGTAAAAGCTAAGGGTGCTGCCTTCCTTAAGTCCCCCCAACCCCAATTGGGTTTTTCTCCATTTGCCTCTTTTTTGTATTTTAGTCTAAACGGAACTTTTGCGATGTTAAAATGATCCCAAAAGTTTTACCTTGAACAATGAACGTCAGTCGACGAGGTTTCTACTTTACATTTACCGGCTTATTTTATTCCACGGGGGGCAGCGCGTGGGACCCAGCGCCACCTAGTGGTGAGCTCGCAGACTGCAACCCGGGCCGAGTGCAACTGGATTAAAATCATCTTCCTCTTTCATCAATGACTGACAGTTTCAAAATCGGCTCAAAAAGTGGAAAAAAAGTGAGTCTGGCAGCCGAGCAGCTTGCGAATTATTTGGCCAAGTTCCCCTGGGATTTCAGCAGGGAGTTACTGCGTTCCACCTGCACTCGTCACACCTGAGACTAGCGGGAATAGGCCCAAGCAAAACCCTCCGTTTTAATTAGATAGTCGCGCTCAGTCTCACGGGATGCTGAGGTAACAATACATCAACTCCAGCCCAGGTACCGTGGCCTGTTTGCTTTTCCCGAGTGTGTCCTAGAGAGGGGGTGGAGTGGGGGGGGGGGGGGGGGGGGGTGCTCCAGGGCGGGGCAGAGTTAAGGTCAGCCAAGTAGCAGTTTGAGTAATGCTGAGGCAATTTTAATGATGTTCGGGCTCCCGGACCAAAAGCTCTTCAGTCCCCCCCCTCCCCACCCCCCCCCCCCACAACATTCCTATTTTTCTATGTTGCCAAAAGTTAATTGAAAACATTTCAGGGCAAATGATGGTCTGTCCCCCTCCCCCCCTCTATGAAACGGATGCCTTTTTTTGAATCCTCAACAATGATAAAGAAGGCATTGCAACTATTAATGGTTGGAGCAGGGGCCTTCCCTCTTAAAGTGACAGTGGCAGTATTTAAACAATGATAGCTTACTTTTTTTTTTTTTTTCACCTTCGACCTTAACAGCATCATCCTCACAGAATCCTCATCCTCACAGAATCCTCATGGTCAGAGACTGCGAGGATGAATGCATCCGCTGGACTTCAGCGGAGAAACAGAGCTGAACTTTCTCACATAGCTCCTCCGTCTTCCTCTGGGATAGCAGCCTCCTCCGTGCTCCCCCCCCCCCCCCTCCCCCCCTCCCGCGCCCTGAAAGAGGTGACACGGTGAATGAAGTGGCCCCCACATTGTGCCGCTGCACCATTGTGTATTTTTTTTTTTTGCATCTCCACAATAGAAGTGCCACTCGACTTCTCTCCCCATCAATGGGCCGGAGGGCCCGTGGCTTTTTCTCCTTGAAAAGCAACATGGCTGCCATCAATAGTTTTCGAGGGCCATTATCACAAGTGAAGGAGGGCACTGGCTTTTTTGGGGGGGGGGTAAGTGCAGAGAGCCGACCGTCTCAAGGCGTGTAAACAGACGGGTGCGTCCTCAGCACCACGCTTTAAAAAAACTGCACTACACTGTGAAAACCGACGTTCTATTTGCAGATTGCGACATGTTGTCTTCTAAAAAAAAAAAAAGTAGTGTTGCACAAAAGTACACGTCTCGCATCGTCAGGATATTTTCAGCGTGTTGGAACAACTGTACAGATTTAAAACAGTGAGTCTTCTCAGCTGTTAAATTTAGGAAGCAAAGTAGGTAGAATGCTACTTTTTTTTAGTCTACTCTTAGTAGACCTCTAACCTCAGATGATGCATCTCATGAATGAACAAGTAAAATCAAGAATACCCAAAGAGCTGTGACTGGAAAGGGGTGATTTAGGCAAAGTGTTTAAACAACACAGTGAAACGTTTCTGAGGTTGCTGCTTTGAGTAAATAATTGTGTTAAAGAGTTGGTCTCAGATCCATCTGGCGATGCAAATATGCAAAAAGCAGTGGTAAAAACAAACAAAATTAAAACAAGATAGGGACATTTTCAGATGGTGTAGTCTGAGGATTTAAAGAACAAAGCCTGGAACTATGTGAAAGAAATGGGATAAAAACGTTAAGACAGAGCCCCAAACGAACCATTAGCAAACCGGTCTTTATTTAGCGTGCACGTACATTCAGAGGAGTGTGTCGGGGCGCTTAATCTCTCCACCCACCCGCGCGCGCGCACGCACACACACACACACACACACACACACACACGCACCGTTTTATTTTCTCAGCGGGTCTTTTGTGAAGACCTCTAACAAACACCCGGGGTGAGGATAAACAAACTCCTTCCTCCTCAGGAATCCACCTTCCTCTCGACTCTTTGAGCGGGTTTTAAACCCCTCTGCAAACATCAACGTTTACGGGGTCAAGTGTATCCGGCCCCCGGCTCGCGTCAACTTTGGTCTTTAATGAAGGTCCGTGTGGGGCTGCTAGATGTACTAAACAAAAAAGAGAGTTGGGGTGGGTGAGGGGGTCTATTCATACAGTGCAAATCGTTTATTGCTCATAAAGATATATTCTCACAAAAAAATAAATTTTATACAATATACTGTACAATCTATCTTTACATAGGTGGGATACAACAAAAAAAAATCTCCTTCGGGTGATATCAGATGATCAAATTTAAGTGAGTAACAAACATACAAGGGTGCTGGATTGGATTCATTTTGCGCAGATCAGAAGGTGTTAGTGTTGTTAGTTTAAGGAGAAACCACGGCTGATAACAACAAAGTCCCTGTCTAGCTGCCCTCAGCCCCCCCCACACACTTTTCAGATGCATTTGGTTAAAACCAAAATGGTGGTCAGAACATTTAGCAAAGAGGTCTGAGGCGGCGGGGAGTCGCCGGAGTTCTCCGCGTAGTGATAATCCTCCTGGTCCGCGTAATAGTCGTCCGGGTCGTCCTCGGCGTCCGGGAAGCCGCTCCCCGCGAACCTCTCGCCCGGCTCGGAGCAGAAGGTCTTCATGCTGACTTTGATGTACTCGCAGATGTTCCTCTCCGCGCCGTCGCACTCGCATGTGTCGAGCTGCTGCGCCTTGGGTATGGAGCGCATGTCGGCGATGACTCGGCGGCAGCCGTCCGAGCACCTCTCCCCCCCGAACAGCTTCCGGCAGTGGAACAAGTAGTCCCTCATGGCGGAGCTGCACGGCTGGTCCATCTCGCACTGCCGCCGGGCCTCGGTGCAGCCCACGGTGCTGGTCCGCGGCAGGCACGGCTCGATGGCCCGCTTGGTGGCCACGCACACCGGGTCCAGCGCGCAGTCGCAGTCCTCCAGGGCCGGGCCGCTTTGGGTCAGGTTGAGCTGAATCAGGGACGATATGCAGTGGCTGGGACACTTCTTGCGCTCCCCGTTGAGGACGGACGCGCAGGCGTGGAGGTACTGGTCGTACGCGTAATGGCACTCCGGCTCCCCGTGGCACTTGAGGATGGCTTTCCAGCAGACCAGCCGACGGCCGTGGGTCGGGGACGCGACGCAGAGCCCGGTGAGCAGGATCCAGACCGCGCTCAGCAAAGCCGCCGTCCGGCCCATCAGTACGGCGGGACTTGCCATCTCCGGGAAGAGTGAGTCTTCAAAAAGTCGGACTTCATGTGGGCTTCTGCGGCGCCCGCGCGCTGCGTCAAAACAACGGTCCTCCCGGACGGGTTCATATCCTGTCACAGCCGGAGCCTGGAGGGAAGGGGGGGGGGGTCAACGAACGACGACCATAACGAGCCAAAAGTCCCCAAAAGTCTAAACACGTCGCGAGAAAAGTGTGTGAGTCGTCGTCAGTCCGGCTTAGTGGACCTCGCGCTACTTTAGGATTGTTCTTTTGGGATTTCACAAACCTTTCCGAAAAGTATCGAGAGGAGAAGTACGTATCCTTGTGCCTGAAGGCGCTCATCCAACTCCACCTCCGACCCGCATCCACCCGAGCTGCGGCGGCTGTGAGATGGAGGCGGGGCGGCGATGCGCGCAATACGTTCCTGCGACGCCCCGCCCTGATTGGTCCGACGGGCTGTGACGCAAGTAGCTGCTTTCAAAGGGAAGTATGTAAAAAAAAAAGGAAAAAAAAGAACTTTTTATTACCTTCTTAAATGACCTGAAACGTTAATGTATTCACCCACTTCACACAGAACAGCTGGTTTTTATTTAATTGTTTGAGTCAATCTACTTTATAACTTTATAATATAAGATCTTTAAGGCATAAAGTAATGCTTAAAATACTCTTATTCATAATCACACTGAAGGCCGTAAAAGTATCTATATGGATGTATGGTCTATAGGAAAGTGATTCTTTAACATGTATAGGCACACATGATATTTGCAGCAATCTTCTCCTGCATTTTGTTTAATTACCTGCTGCATGCCGGGGCAGAAGTATCACAACGTAGAAATCCTCCCGTGAAAAGTACCTGTAAGGTGTGCAACTTCAGCATCTCCCGTACATGACTTTGTGCCTGGTTCCCGGATCGTTTCTCACACATTCCTCGGGAACACCCCGGCATCGCGTCGCCTCCCCCGCAGCTGCTGCAACACGCGCGTGCCCCCCCCTCCCCCTGTCTTATTCCACCATTAAAAACATACCCAGCTACAACATACCCCCCCTGCCCCCCCCCCCCCGGGGACATTTTGCGCACACACACACACACCAATAAAGGCATGTCAGCTCGGAGGTTTACGAGGTTTCCAGAGCGGGAGCTGGGAATGCACCACAGGCCTTAATAAGGAAGGATAAGCAAAACAAATAAAAACACATTTGGCCTGTTTTTTTTTTTTTTTTTTTACTGCCTATTCTGCACAACTGTGAGCAGCGGTGTGAAATCCTAACGACCCCTCCCCTCTTTACCTTTTTCTGAGGGGCGTGGAGGAAAAAAAAGAGGAGCGAAGAGGAATAACAACAAACAGCGAGCATGAAAACAGTGTGTGTGGGGGGGGGCTTCAAGGGTCAACAGGAAAAAAAGCAAAGCACTGCTAAGCTGTGTGTTCGTCTGACCCCCCCCCCCCCTCGTCACGCCGGCCACAAAGATCCGACAGCTCTCAGGGGGGCCCTCACACTCCAATTAGAGAGATCAGACAGGAGTCAACACAAGTGCAGAAGAGTTTCATAGCCCAAAACTTGGAGTCCGTCCGTCCTGCATGCGGCCTGCTTATAATATATAATATAATATAATCGTGTTTCCAGAATTGGAATGCGGTCCCCCCCCCCCCCCCCCCCCCCCCGGCCCCCACCCCCTCCCAGTGGATTTGTAAATGCTCATGCAGAGACAGACGTGCTCTTCAGTTTGTCTCCACTGCTGTCAGAAGTCATTGCACACGAGCTGCGACCCCAGAACACTTTGTATTCAAGTGCTTTCAAGCCCGTGGAGAGGCAGAGGGAGAAGGAGAGAGGCCAGAGGGGGGGGGGGGGGGGAGGGGAGGGGGGGTGAATATTAAAAACCTGCCAAGTGGTTTTTTTCTGCCTGCATTTTTCCACTTCTCCGTGGCTCATGGAAATGTCCGTCTGACATGCTGCTTTATTTTTTGTCCCCCATAACAGAGGAGTCTATAGGTTTCCTGCAGGGAATCAGCCACGCGGTGTTCTGGAGTCAATCCGTGTGTTTTGGGGTGAAGTTCGATCAGCAACAATTGTTTTCAGTTTTTTTTGGGGGGGGGGGGCCTCTGCGGTTACGCAACCACTCGGCACTCGAGGCGCTGCATTGTCTGCTTTTTGCTGTTGTGAAATGTATCAACAACTGTCGGATGGATTGCCGTGACGTTTGGTATCCGGACACCTCGCGGGCGCCCCGGAGAGGCGAAGCCGGCCCACTTTTGGTGTGATTCTTTTTTTAATCTTGCGCCACTAAAAGGTCACGGTTTTCACTCGAAAATACAGTTGTGACAGAACCTCACACTTGCACTCTTTCGTTCCAGGGCGATGCCTTCAAATGTCTGCGGCGAGCCCGTCTTTCTCCTCTCAGGAAATCGGGTTGACGTTCACAGCGTTCACTGCGTTTAGCATTCGGGCCCGAGCGGCGTCTCTTCCCCCCCCCAGGTGTTGTCTTTCGCCCGCCTGAAAGCACCCTACACGCAGCTGCTACCGCACCGGAGACGTTTGGGGCTGGTACCACACGTTCCCAGGGAGCATCCCTGCGGGGGGGGGGCAGGGGGGGGGGGGGGGGGGGGGGGAACATTCCCAGACCTTGAACCCTACGAAAGAGGACCCGAGCCACAGGTTCAAACGCGGGTCACTGTGGCTGAAAAGTAGCCAAGAGCCCCTCGGGAACCAGAAGATTGTTCGGTGGTGCGTTACGAGGATGAACAGATTTATTGTTTTTGTAATTTTTGTTCTCCATCAGCGAGGCAGGAACAGGACAGGAAGTAAACCTGGATTACATTACATTAGAAAGCCAGAGGGGATTTTTGTTTGACTCACGGATCTTGCAGGAGAGCCGAGGGGGCTGTTGAATAGATCAGATAGTTAAACTTCAGACAGGAGGCAGACGCTGGCACGGCGGATGGTATTTCGATAGCGGCTGCTGCAGTAGATTGATGGCACTCGCAGTAAAAGCCGGCGCTATCAGACACAATGCTAAGCCCCGCAGTGCAGAAACACAGGGGTCTGCTAACGATAAGATAACGGAGCCATGTCTCTTCAAAGAGGGGAAGATAATGAAGTCCCACAAATTCCCCCAGAGGTGAAAGGGTATCTGTGTAGAACAAAAAAAGGAGGAGCTGTTCTCGAATGAAAAGAGAAGGCAAACAGGGGGGGGGGGGGGAGGTATTTTTTTGTATGAAACCTTACTTTTCCTCTCCAAACTCATGATCACGTCCCTCTCCAAAAAGGATATCGCTCCTCAGAGACAGACATGCCGCCCCGCACCTCAAAACAAAAGAAGTCATTGTTCACGAGATCAAGGCCGCAGAAAGACGTCTCCGAAGGAAGACGGGAAAAAAAACCCACCAAGCGTCCACATTACACGAGGCGAAGGGGACACTGTGTGTAATTAGGCTACAGTTGGCGGCCATTTTCAGGGTCTGAATACAGAGCCTTGAACTTGTTTGCAGGGTGGTGCTCTGAGGCGGGACTACTTTTTGATTGACAGGTTGAAACCCCAGCGTTTGTCCGGGCCCGGGAGAAATTGATCCCCTTAACAGAAGGGTCTGCAGGAAGTACACTTTAACGTTTTAGTCACCGTAAAGTCACTTGTTGTTGTAATCTCGTAGCTACACCCTCTTGTGTCATTCGGGTAAAAGCAGCACATAAATAGCTGCAGAGATGCATTACATGGGAAGAGCGACAATTCCAGACCAACACAAAGCTACCCAACAGCTTCCTTTATCATTCCATATTTTACATTAATGTAGAGCTCTGTAGATTGGAGGGTCCATTCCTCCCGTATACGTATTTATGCTTTAATGGACACACGTGTCTCTGGTGGTCAGAGCCCAGATGATGCTGTCACCGGGAGACAGTAACCACATGCTCTCAATCTAAACACGCCACTCGGTGTGTGTGTGTGAGGCGCAGCACCAGCGGTGGTCCGGTCCAACCGGTCCGGATCCATGACAAAAAAGAGAATCAGCACCTCCTTCCTCACATCCAGAGACAAAATGTAGTTCCTGGCCCCCCCGGTGTCTCATATGAATGAAACAAAGAGGGGAGATTGATCTTGTGCGTATTGATTGGAGGCTATTTCTGGCTGCGATGTTTCATTTATTTTAATATTTAATGAAATTGAGAGACGCAGCTGAACCATCTCAGGACTTGAGAGAGAGAAAAAAAAGCTTAGACGGACTGTGGATGTGGAAATACAGTAATAGCGTCTGTGAGGAAACTTGGACTGCTGCTTTCTAAATAATTAAAATATCTATTCTGTTGGAAAGGGGGGGGGGTGGGGGCAGAACCGGGGATGAATCAGGCTCAAATATGGGTTGGTTTCTGGGCATTATTTGGATTAGCAGTTCGCTCCAGTCAGGGTGGTCTGGGATACGGAGTTTATTCTGAATTTAAACACTGGCTCTCGGAGTCTGCCCCTACTGTCACCGTGCTGAGGAAAGCCATGTCGACGGTATAGGCCCGATGCGTAGTCTGGTGCCTCCAGTTGTTCTATCTCTCTTTCTGCCATCCAATCCAAGGCCAGCGTTGGCTTGTAGCTCATCGCCGCCCTCCCCTAAACTGCCCAAAACGAGGAGGATGTTGGGTTGAGCTGTCTGTCAGCTGCAGAGACACACCACAGACGCACGGCTAGAACGCTCCTCGTCGGGGGTGGAAAGTAAACAGAGCCTGTCTGGACACGGGCTGGATGTCAGGGAGAGAGAGACGGGAACGAGGCAGCAGGTACTGACCTGTCCTGCCGAGACAGAGACAAAAAGGGGACAGCGGCGGAGACACCGGCCGACTTATTGTCTCACAGCACGTGCCTCTTGTTTAAAGTAAGGAGACCCGTTTTTTTTTTAATGAAATTAAACTCTTCATTGTCCTGCTTTTGTCTGAGCGAAATGAAGAGTTTAGACGGGGATGCGGCAGAAGTACCTCCCTCGGAACACCTTTTGCCTGAGAAACACACACACACACGCGCACACACACACACACACACAGTAGCGAGGGAAAAAATAAACAGGCCGGGTTTGGCTTTTCCTGCAAAATCTAAATATTGACTCAGTAACCTATAATCATACACAGTGGTAACAAGATGGAAATAAACAAAACGGGCCTGCAATGTAAAGTGTCGGTGTGTGTCTTGTGGGCACGGAGGCCCCCGGATGCAGACACGCTGTTGGACGCACACCGAGAGGAGGAAACGGTTGCGTTTCTTACTCGACACCAGGCGGCGTGAATTCCATCCAAAGCGCCGCAGCGGCACGAATCGCTTCATATTCTCTAGAAACACAGAGAGGTTCTTTTGCGCCGCCCCCCCCCCCCCCCCCCGTGGCTTTTTTCGTTTCGGATGATACATCTGCTCTCAATTCACATCATTTTAACTGTCGCATGACTCATGTGAAATATTCGAAAAAGGGTTTGTCGATTGGCCGAGATGTCAGTTATAGAAAAGTTTCCAGATGACGTCAGCAGCCAGATGATCTGTAGCGGAGCTGAAGCGTTGTTAAAACACAAAGCCACACTTCACAGCACCCTTTTTGGAAACTCATGAAGAACAGCAGCATCTTGTCATCAGCTTTTAATTAAAAAAAAAGAAAAGAAAAAGAAATGCAGGGTCTCTACAAAAAGCACTCCCAGATGGAATGAGACACAAGCAGGCTGTTCAGGCTTCAGTGAGGCTCCAGGTCCCGTCATCAGTGGGGGGAACGAGGACCAAGCACCAAACGACGAACGTCCACACGGAGCCTCTGGGTTGAGCCCTTGGTCCTGCTCCACGCTGCTCAGCCCCAACCCGCTGCATTCTAAAGGAGACCTATACATTATTCCAGACAGTTTGCTAATTGACAGACTTTATATGTATATATATATATATATATATATATATATATATATATATATATATATATATATATATATGTATGGATTTGGGTAAAGGTCGGTGAATAGCGGGGCTTAATACCTCATTTGTTATGCTTTTTACAGATGGAAATGTACTCGTGCACGTCGTCGGGGGACCCCAGGACGACGGGGACTCGCTCGTGGATGTTGGTGGGCTGGATGTCCAGAACGTTCATGGTTCCCGTGGTGGCCACGCCCCCCGCCTGCTCCACGATGAAGGCCATGGGGTTGCACTCGTACAACAGCCTCAGCTGCGTACACACACAGAGACACACACACACACACACACGCCGCTTTGTGTGTGCACATGATGTAAAAGTGTGTGTGTGTGTGTGAGCTGCACTGCTGCTCACCTTTCCCTTGGGACTCTTGACGTTAGCGGGATATAGAAATATTCCTCCGTACACCAGAGTACGATGCACATCGGCTACCATTGAACCAACGTATCGACTGCCGTAGGGAGCGGAACCATCCTGGGGACACGCGTGACGTTATTTACGCGACAGTGATAACGGGCCGCTCATACAGCGCGGTGACGGTTATTTTACCTCTGGGAATTTCTTCTTTTTTAAGTACTCGGTCACGTCCGGATAGAAATGCTGCGCGTAGCCCTCGTTCAAACTGTAGATCTTTCCCTTTTTCTTAATCTTCACGTCTCGGTCCACCAAGATGAACTCACCAATGGACTGGAAGAGAAAGAAATATCAATAACGAAGACACAAACCAACGGCAATAAGGAGCAATCGCAGTAACAAACAACCATTTATATATACCACCTATCCTAAAAGCCTTACGGGGTCTAGCATGAAGCAGTTGACTCCTTGACCAGTGGACAGGACCATCATGGTGGCACTGCCGTACAGAGCGTAACCAGCGGCCACCAGGTTCCTCCCGGGCTGCAGAGCATCCTTCTCGCAGGGCTCGCCGTCTGTGGTCTACGGAGCACGCAGAGGCGGGGTCGATGTCGAAGGCAGGAAGCCGCGACAAAGTGATGCATTTTTTTAAATTTTTTCATTGATTGTGTGATTTGTTAAAAAGCGATTTGCTCAAAAAACGCTGTCGCCGCTGACCTTTTTGTAGATGGCGAAAATGGTCCCGATGGAGACGAGGCAGTCGATGTTTGAGGATCCATCCAGGGGGTCGAAGCACACGATGTACTTTCCCTGTTCAAATATTTAAATGACGTTTAATGACAGCAGAGCTTTGAAGAAGAAGAAGAAGAAGAAGAAGAAGGAAAAAAGCCACGGAGGTGCGTACCCGCTTGTCCGGTTCCACGATGATGGCCCTCTCGTCTTCCTCTGACACCAGCACGCAGGAGGTGAAGGACGACTTGATCATGTTGATGACCAGGTCATTGGACAGGATGTCCAGCTTCTTCACCTGGTCCCCCGTCACGTTGGTGCTGCCGGCGATGCCGTACCTTTTAGCCGGGGGAGGAGGAGACGGGGATCAGAGCCGTTGCGACACGGTGGAGGAGGCGTTTTAATTCAACAGAGTTTTAAGTCCGACTGCATGTAGCTAAAAGAAAAAAATCCTACTAATCCCACGTTTACATGATATGAACAACGTTGATTGACTCGCAAACGTCTCACAGGGCTTCCTATCCGGGTGTGCCTTGAGAACTCGGCTGAAGCGGAGAATACTCACAGGTTGGCGATGCCGGCCTTCCTGACGGCGGTGGAAATGGCTTTGACGGCGGTGCAGATGGAGTTGAGCAGGTTGGTGAGCTCCCCGGTCCCCTGGGCCTTCCTGCCCTCCTCCAGGACGAACCTGGTGAGGGTCTGCACGTCGGTGTCGAAGGCGCCTCGGTCGGACATCGTGCCGTCGGCTGTGGGATCGCGACTGGGACCTGAGTGCCTGAAGTAGGTGAGGTGAGCGTGGACCCGAAGTTAGCAAAAAAGGTGGACTCTAGAACTCAGATAGGGGAAGGGAAGGGACAGGGGGGGGGGAGGGGGTGTGCAACTCTTCTGACCAATCAGAAGCGTCCTTTGCACACCGCTGGGAGTTGGTGTGATCACTTCTTTAACTGCGGGTTTAAAAGGGCAAAGTGCAGAGATAGCGGTTTGTTTTTTAAAGCAACAATGGTCACGGCTTCATTCAATGTCCTGTTCACCTTGATCACAGCTTTTGTGTTGTTGGTTTTTTCCGGTTCCTACTCTTCTGCAAGGAAGTGAGTGGTCGAGTGTTGTTGAATGTTTAACTTAAAACAACACGACTTGATCTTGTTTGTCTTCACGGTGCAGAAGTGCATAATTATTCCAAAAGCTTCTAATATATTCAATGTTGACGCAGCACTACATTCATCACCTAGCCTCCTATTTCCTATTTCCTTACATCTCAAATGCTCGATGGCTGTTATCATTACAACTTGTGTTAGTTCAAGCTGCAAAAAGGTTAGTTCTATGGATTTAACTGCTTTTCTAAGTAGAGTAACTAACATTTCCCTGTAATAAAGACTTTTGGAACAGAATGCTGCACGGCTTGTAGTAGATATGTCCGACCAGCACCATAACATTCCTTCTGTGCATGGTCCTGAAGAGGTGTAAAGTTCAAATTGTCCTTGCTGACTCTACCTGATTGGATTGACCAGTATTAATAAGATAAAGGGCTGATAAAGGTAACAGACAAGAGGCACTCAAAGTGCACGTTGTCTCGGCCCTCAGTGCGTCTCCGCCTGGGACACCAACATGGAGGGGTGAGAGGACCTGCACGTGGTGCGTTCCAAGCCTACGTGAAAGAGGGCCGGAGACCCGTTTCACAACGGAGCGCACGAACTTTGAACCGAACCAGATGCCCGGCGTGATAGAGGCGTGATGGTTGATCACACACCGCTCACAGCGTTTCCAGGTTAATGATAACCATCCAGCCGCAGAAGCGGAACATCATGTGAGAGCAACGCAAATACGCATGCACCACTGATCACAACACACACACACACACCATAATCAAAATACAAAATAAACATGCTTTGTCCCGGTTATTTCGCTCAAACTTGCAGAGAAGACATTTGGTATGGCTGGTTTAGTGACGTGTGCAAGGTGTCGTTCTCCCCATTTGTCCACATGGTGTCGCTGTGCAGTTCACAAGCCGTTGAATGCAAATGAAGTGTGGCCCAAAGACTCATCTTCTGAGGAGCAGCAGGCCATTTCCTGCTGGTAACTACATGACCAACTTATTTTTTGTCATTTGATACCATTTCACTTGTGGAATACTGTGGTTATATACTTTTAGAATATTTAAAATAAGAACATTGGGTAGTTTTATTCGGCTTATTGAGTCTTCAAATTATGTCAGTAGAGGTAGAAGTGAATTATTATTAATATTCATGAAAAAATGAATATTCACACCAATATAATTATTAGGATTATTATGTTTTCCAAGCCCCTTTGCCTTGTGAATACACTGCGAATGCACTCTAAGAGCAACAACACGTTCTAAAAAATACAACATTCGTGATTATTATTGGTCAAAATATGCAACTAAACCAGCGCTTCTTTTGGACAGAAGTCTGCAGAAAGTTGTAAGAAAGTCGCCTCAGAGACAAAGGAGACAAACAAAAACAATTTAGTCGTGGAAGAGAGGACACCATCAATATTTCAGCGAGCAGAACTCATCACCTGACTCCCAGAGCGGCGGTGCGCGGTGGCGGCGCTCTGCGCATGCGCAGTAGCTCTCCCACTGCCGCACCGTGAAAACTTCAGTGGTTTCACAGACACATACGAAATAAACGATGGAAAAGGAGGAAACACGAGCTCCTATTTAACACGAATGTCCAAACAATGCCGTTCGACCCTTCCCTACTGCGCACTTTGAGGCCGTTTTTTTTAATTTTTTTACTTCATCTTGCTGTCACCTTCTCGTGCACAGGTGAGTGACGTCACATCGCTTATGAGCTAACGTCAGCTAAAGTGAGTAAAAGCGTGCTGAGAGAAGAATGTCCGGCTCAACATCCCGGGGTTTGGCTGACTGACCAGCTGGCTCAGAGACAGATAACAGGAATATTGGAAAAACACCTGTTGGCCACATCTTCATATACCAAGCCATATTGCCATATTTTTTTGCCATACAATTTATACATTTTCCTTGTACATTGTTGTTCTTTTCTCTAAGTCATCTGTCTTTTGTTCCTAGAACAAACTAACTCCTGTTTTCTCACTATGTTATATTTAAGACACAACTCTACTATTCACTCCACCACAGAACCAGAAGCTGACGGGTCTTTGTCCGTTCTTTGCCCTCCTTCAACCCCCCCCCCCCCCCCCCCGTGTGCTGAGGACAGGAGGTGCTGCTTACTGGTGAGAAAGTGATACGCCACTGGGATGCGGTGAGGAGCGGTTGTGCATTGCTGTACTTTTTTTTTTTGCAGGATTAACTATAACCACTGAGGGCCCGGTATTGCATTTCCTGTGTGTAAGCATTGTAAGGTCAGCTGTTATTGACTGCTGCACCTGGGCTGAGAGAGAGAGAGAGTGATGAGGATGGACGAGACATCAACAGCAAGAGCAAATCATCAAAATGTGAGTTATAGATGCTTCATTGTTTTTTTTATTACAGTTCTAACTGGTACTTGATACTTTGTGAATCACATTCATGGCTCAAGGCAGCTACATCTTGAGAACGGATTCAGGTAACTATTATTTACTTTCCTTGATGTGGAATTTATAATGCAGAAAATATGTTACGCCTTTTTTTATAGTGTACTTTTTAACGATTTATGTGTGTTTACCGAGCTGAAATACTTGGGAGATGACTGTGGTTGAGAAAACCTGTGTTTTTTGAGGCATTCTGAGGGAGAGTTGCACAGTAATTATAGAGTGGGTTCGGTCTATGTAGGGAGACATAGCATTTGGAGAGAAGTGACTGACCAAAAACAGTGTCCACACAAAGGCTAAATCCTCCTCTGTCCCTCCTCCTCTGGTGGGACAGCCTGAAGGAGTTCATAGTCAAAAAACGTTTGGAGGCGATATGAAGGAAGGGTGTAGACTCGAAAAGAAAAGGTCGCTTATGAGAGCGTAACACTAAGGTAAGAAAATAATCCGAAGAGGGAATACAGCAAGAACCTGTATGAAAGAGAATTAAGCTTCTGCTTAATATTTTTGTTTTTTTGTTATGGATCGTTCTCAATATCAACTTAATCTTTAGTTTTGTAAGTATTTATGGAGGAGCTTTTCTTAACTTGTTTTTGATGACATGACAGAAGGAACATTTTGAGTGGACTCATTTTTGCAAAAATGTAATAAAATATGGTTTCCCACTGTGGTTCTAGCAGGTCAAAACACTGAAGAGTGTGTTCCTAACTACCTGGGGATCGACTACGGTTATCAATGGGATGTGGACTTCCTCAAGTTTGTGAATAATTTCCAGCACGGCGACACCATTAAGCGCCTAAGTCTTAAGGGGAAGCCCAGGGGGGCCGCCAATAATGAGGAGACCGGACCAGGTACCATTTCCTCCAGCCAGTGGCATTCAACAGAATCCTCGTCCTCATTAAGTGATGATACAAGACTACTCGGCATGTCTTCTTCAACCAGAGGCCGACCTCCCCTTCCCCCGCCGCATGGTTCCTCGTCGGATAACAAACCCTCCAGGAATGACGGAGCAGCCACCTCGCAGACACCCGACGAGTCAAGGCCTCGGCCCGCTGCGAGATCTCTTGCTTCACAAAGGCCGAGCCCCACGCTGGAAGAGCCCCTCGAGCCTCCGGATCAGGAGGCGACGAGGCGGCTCCCGCCTCAGCCGCATCCCCGTCGTCGGCTGGCCAGCTTCGGGGGGGTGAGCTCGCGTGGGTCCCGCTCCCCCTTCACCGGCCTGGCTGCGTACAACCAGAACAACAACGGAAACAAGCCAGCTGGCTCAGGAAGCGACGTGGATGTCCACCTTCGCTCGTCCATGGGCAGTAGAGGCAGCACGGGATGCCTCAGGCTGGGCGCACAGAGCTCCGCAAGGACCGCCTCGGTTACTGCCCTGAGTCTCGGCCCCACGCACCTTCAGCACGTCCGTGACCAAATGGTGGTAGCTCTGCAAAGGCTGAAGGAGCTGGAGGAGCAGGTCACAATCATCCCCATCCTACAGGTGAAAATCGCAGTCCTCCAGGAGGAAAAGAGGCAGCTGGTCTCCCAGCTCAAGACCCGTAATGACAACGAGGAAGCCAATGATGTGATCTGGAAGAGGGCGTGTGGCGCGGTCAGGTCTGACATTGAGAGCACGGTGAATGTGGAGGAAGGACTCGAGGGCACAACGAGTAGCGACTGCGCCGACCTCAAGGAGTTCAGGGAACTGACCGAGGAGATACACGCACTGGAAATAACCATCAAGGGCGGACATTTGCAAGAGTGGAATGGAAGAGACAAAAAGCTCCTGCCCGACAAAACCATGAAATCAGTCGCAGTTGGAACCGATGAAGACCTAGACACAGCCTGGTCTAAACCAAAAAAAGAAAACAAATATGTTCACACTGATCGGGTAGAGATGAGGTCCGTTGCGACGGAAGTGTCTGAAGTTAATCTGGGAATTTACACAGAACGGGAAGCCGAGATTGATGCCCAACAACTCATAATCAATGCCTCAAAAGAGAGAATTCGTCAATTGGAAACCCAGTTGAAAGAATCCGCTCTCCAGACCGAGATGAGCCGTCTGAAACTGGAGCTCCTGGCGGCGGGAGCGAGGAACCGAGCCGATAAAGCCTCCTCAGCGAGACCCTCCACTGTGAGCACGGGCACCGAGACAAGGCCTCACACCACAAGCCAGGGAGTTGGCAATCACACAGAGCTCCGAGACGCCAGCACAGGGGAGGCGACAGAGGTGAAGACTGTTGGAGTGTCCTGTTGCGGGCCCGAGATGAAGAATGTTTGCGCAGGACCAGATGTGCCGATGAGCCACTGGGAGGTCAGGGAGCGAGTGGAGACCGCGGAGAAGGGCGTGGGGATCCAGGTCTTAACAAACACACAGGGCGTCGGGATGGAGATAAAGTTGCGTGATGCAGAAACAAACACAGAGGCACCACTGGAGAAAAGAAGGATCAAGTCTAAGTCGGTGGGTTGCGGGGACTGTTCGGTTGACGTGATCATCTGCCGGGCAAAGGAGGTGGTTTCTCAAGGCACCGCCACGGATCAAGTCAAAGGAGTGGATCTGGGGATCATGGCTTCACCCCAGACAGCTTGTCGGCGCAACAACACCGTGTCCTGTTCAGTGTCTCGCTTCACCAACACCAGACACGCCTTCAGCACAGAGTCCAGCACCAACACCGTCCTATGTACCCAGAACAAGCACACCAACACCACTCAGACGGTCACTAGGACAGTGTCAGTGGGCAACAGGGTCGAAGACCCAAAACACGACCCGGAGACCCGTACCGTTGGCGTAGGAACAGAAAATCTGCCAGGGACAGTCGCCAGGGTAACCCGAGACGCCGGCGTTGGATTCACGAACTTTAAGGAGAATTTCCTGGTGGGGTTGAAAACTCGAAACATGGCCTCCGGACCCTCCCGTCTCCCTGACCCCATCAAGACAAGGAGCATCGGCGTTGGGGAGGGGAGGGTACGGGATTTGACGGCTTCGTCCAGCTCACCTGGCCAGACGATCCGGCGGTCTTCACAGTCCGAATGGGAACCCGGGCTGAACCACTACATAGAGAAGATGCATTGGCTCCTCCGGGAGCACGGGGACCTGCTCACAGGGGACCACCACGCCCCTCAGAGGGACGGGTTCGTCCAGCAGCGCAGTAGCCGAGGAGAGGCCAACGGCGAGCTCCGCCGCAATGGCGAGGCGGCAGCGCACCGAGGAACAGAAGTCTGCGCTTTGGATCCTCAGCAAACAGGTAACATCATGGGTTTAGTTAGTGTGAAAGGTGCCCCTGAGCAGATAGCTCAAACACTCAGAGCCTTGCATGTTTAAGTTGGGTTGCAGTCTTCTGTTTTTTGTCTTTTTTTGTTGGTACGGTGCTTTTGTTTATTCCCGTCCCTCGGCTACCAGTTCTCAGCCAGTGGAATAGCTAATCAACACCACACAGCTTTCTAAACCGATTTACATTATGTACTGAATGTAAGATCTGTAATGCTGGTTCTACTTAAAAGCGTCACCATTATCCTCTTCCTCCACAGTCTGCAGCGAGCTTCAGACTCCTTCCCAACTCTTAGTCGACTCCTCTTCCTGTGACAAAGCAGACCAAGGAATGTCCCAACATGGGGTCAATGATTCAGAAGTGAGAAGAATGATACAGATGTTGGAACAACAGACGTCCTCAGCAGCTCTGAAAGGTAAACACTCAGGTTTTTGCGCGTCAACATGTCATTAAGCTCCCTTTCATGAGAAATGCTATATGAATTTGGTGGGGGAGGGTTCTGTCTTTGTGAAAGTAAAGTTTAAGATATTCTTCACTATGTGACCACTACCATGCTGAGTTTAAACTGGCGTTAGGGTAAAGAGGAGGTGTCAGCCTTTTGCTTGGAATGTTGGCTTTCAGGGGGATGCACTTATAACTTTTGGAAGGATATCTGCTTCTGGAGGGCGTTGCGTACCACATACCAGCCTTTCTGGAGTTGAAAGGCTGAGGGCGAGGAGCAGAAGAAAAGCCTCATCTTTTTTTAAATGAGATTTTATTCAAAGCACAATTGATCACCTTCCGGCCTAGTTTGAACTTGTGGGTTTCTGTATGTTTAGCTGTGTTGCATGTTAAAAGCGTAATACGTTGTTTTGTTTTGTTTTCAGAAGTTGCTATGCGGTCTGTAATAAAGAAACAAAACGGTGAAGAAGGCTGCAGCAGCAAGCGGAAGAGCGTGAAGCCAGAGAGGGTGACCACAGGGTAATCGTCTTTTATCCATACCCCTCAGACTTAAGTCTATTGAGAACTCATTGTCAGCGTGACGGCTCCCGTGTTTTGCCCATAGATCATCTCACCAGCTGCCTCCGAGCGAGAAGGCCAACTCTGAGGCATCGGAGAGCAGAAGAAGCAAAAAGTCAAGCGAAGCTTCTCAAGACGGTAGAAAGGGCAAAGCTGGCTCCAAAAAGGAATCGAGATGTTCTTCAAAATCACATTCCCAGAGGTAATGAAGTGCAGAAGGCTTTCCGTGGTAGAATTTTGTCAATGTGCGACAAACTCTTGAAATTTCCGATCTGAAACTGACTTTTTAAAATTCCTTTCAGGGGTAAGATCAGTGAAACGATGTTTTCCGCTTGTCAAGCCTTGAAGGTTCATCTGAGTGACAGTACGGGTTTATCCAGCGGGGAATTGGTACGTTTTGTTTATTATATTTGGCATTAGAGCCCTTGACAGCCGCTGTGTGCGTGCGCGTATGTGTGTGTGCATGGAACTGAGCGAGTGTGTTCAACTATGCCATTTAAGAATAAGTGGCTCTGGCAATGCTTCATTGCGTTTATGAACTTCAAAACAGGGACATTTATTAGTTGTGGAGAGCCTTTGACAATAGTTTGGTACACAAATAGGAAAATCAAGATTTCATAACCAGACATGCTGACAAAATACAATCATGTGGCAGCACGTTTCTCTCCTCTTTGAATTATGGGGCTTTTATAAACGTGCACAAACACATTGATGTTTTTGTTTCTCCGTCCTCTTTCGTGTGTTGGTCCCTCGCAGCACGACTGTCTGCAAACACTCCTGCGCGAGTGGTTCTGCGTGTCCGGCCACAAGTCCGCGGCCCCCGACACCGTGGGGGACCATCTGTCCACGTTCCGGCTCATTTCACCAGAGGTCTTGCGGCATGTCGCTAACATGGTCGACGGCAACGGCAACACAGCGCTTCACTACAGCGTGTCCAACGCCAACTTTGCCGTTGTCAAGAAACTGCTTGACGCAGGTACAGTGAGACTGAAATACAGATGTTCATGATGTTCAAACACTGTGGCTATTTGCTCTCTGGTTCGGCGTTGACGGATGACCTTGCTGTGCTCTGTGAAAGCCACCAGGGGAGGAAATAGCCCCCCCCATGTGTCATCGAGGGAGATCCTCTGAATAATCAAACCTTTTTCTTCCATAAATTTACCCGCTTTCCCACTTCTATGTCTCTTCTTTTCTCCGGGTCACAATCACTTCAGGTGTGTGTAACGTCAATCAGCAGAACAAAGCGGGCTACACGCCCATCATGCTGGCCGCCCTCGCCGCTGTGGAAAGTTATCAGGAAATGAGAGTCGTGGAGGAGCTTTTCACAAAAGGAGACGTCAACGCCAAGGCCGGCCAGGTCTGTCTCCGCCAAGGTTACCGCAGAAGTCCTGCTGCTTCTGCATTGTGTCCTCAAGTTGCTATGGCTACGACTAAAATTCCCAAGCTCGTGATTTTATTATTACCATATAAGTACATGTGTTTTATTTCTTTGGCGATACTATATATATATATATATTTGATTTGAATGTTTTTTTTCACATGATGTGAGGGTACAGAAAAAGTGAAGTAAAGACATAGGATTTGGGGGACTTAATTCCTCGGAAATTGCCTGCATAGATTTGAATACAATTAATCAGTTTCTCTCCTTTACCCACAATCAGTCCAGGAAGATTATGGTTATTACTAGAAAATTGCAAAACCATGAAAAGTTCCTTTTTTTTTGTTTTGTGCTCGTCTCGTGTAATAATGCGATTCCGCGAGCGAAGAGTTCGGGGCGCCATTAACGGTTTCCTCCCGCCGTCCAGGCCGGGCAGACGGCCCTGATGCTGGCGGCGAGCCACGGCAGGAAGGACGTGGTGCAGGCGCTGCTGGCGCGGGGGGCGGAGGTCAACCTGCGGGACGACGAGGGCTCCACGGCGCTGATGTGCGCGAGCGAGCACGGCCACGCCGACGTCGTGAGGCTGCTGCTGGCGCGGCCGGACTGCGACGCCGCGCTGACTGACGCTGTGCGTGAGTCCTCGCCGGGTCGCCACGTGTGCTGACAGGAAGTTGACGTTAAATACGTCGGGGGAGGGGGAGGGGGGGGGAGGGGGGGCGCGCAGAAGTTGGAGACGTTCAATGTGATTTTTCAGTGTGTGAACGTGCAAAAGAGAAGCGGCCGTAATAACCCACCGTGTGTTTGCAGGATGAAAGCACGGCCTTGTCCATCGCTCTGGAGGCGGGACACAACGACATCGCGGTGCTCCTTTATGCACGTGCCAACTTCTCCAGAGGACAGGCGACCTATGTGGCTGGATGTTCCCTCTCATTCGAACCAATACGAACCGCGAGGTTTTAAGGAAAACCTTTAATTTTTGTTTACGTGTGTTAACAGGCAGCGGCTCGTCTCGGCGGCTCAAAGTCTCCCTGCGTCCCCGGGGGCCGGAATCCGTTGGAATGAGGGCAACGGACGCTTCCTGGATCGTCTTCGTGTGGTGATTCTTCAACGTCCAACAGTTGACAGAATGTTAACATGCATTCCAGTGAAAGCACTTGCATAACAGTAATATATGACGGTAGGGTAGCTTCAAAAAAAGCAGGGATTCCGTACAATATTTCTCAAAAACGGCCATATTGTTCATTGTAATGTAAAGAAATGAATCTTTATATTCATAAGTTGATACTTTTGCTTCATCGGTAAAGCTTCAGGAGAATCACTACGTAGCCTTAAATACAGTTTGTTTTAAACATGGTTCATTTGAGGGTACAATAGGTATATTGTGAGTATTGTATGTTAGAGGATGTCTTTGGACTTTCGGACAGCGATCAAGGCTGGACATCCCCGTGTTTCCTCCTCTGCGAATGAAGCGACTTCTCCTTCCGACTTCGATCCCTCCTGTTATCACTCGACAACATTTTTTTCCGTGGGATTTGAAAGTCTTGTTTCTTTGCTGTGCCTTTTTAGTTGACAATTGTTTGTTATACGTTCATTACATCCATTTTTTGCCCCAAATATCTTTTCTAGTGTATTTCTGCTGTTGACTACAGAAAAAATGTTTGCTTGGTATACGTGACTCAACCGATTAAGAGAAACCCGGCGGACCTTCGGTGTGTGTGCTCAATGCTTCTTTCAGCCACTTCCAGCCCATAGGATATCGGTCCGAATCAGGGACACTCTGTTATTCATCCCGAATCCACTCGGTACACTCGTATTTTTCTATTATCGACCAATGCATGAGGTCTATTTCACAAAATGCCTCAAATTTTAGACCTCTTTTCAGAAGACTGATATAAAATACTTTTTTTTAGGCGGCTTTGCCTCATCAAAGTGTGTGTTGCCTTCACCAATGCTCACATTTAAATTGAATTTCACCTTCGAATGAGCTTTGAAGAATTCATAAAACATTCCAAATGTGGCCTCGGGCAGTCCAGGCTGTTGGAATTAACATTCCATAAAGGAGCCAGCTACAGAGAAAAGAGTTTTAGGAGAGTGTGTGGCCCAGCAGTTCATTTCTGTGACCGCCCTGAAACAGACAGATTCGTATTATAGACACAAGTATTTGCAAGATGTTCAATCACACGATATTTTTTGACGTTGGGAACATGCAGTGACTTATTGTCTTTGTCTCTTTGCATATGTTTTCTCTACATTTTGCACATTTGTTTAATTTTGGAAAGTGAGGCTCGTGCTGCAAGGTAATGTGTCCCATTATCGGGAGCGTTTCAATGTGTGACTGAGAGGACTCTGAGTCATTTCCCAGCAACAGCAATAAAATACAATAATATACAAGGTTCGCCATCAAGATTCTCAGTTGCCATGGTAACAATCAGCAGGTTTGAGCAAGTGGTTCGTGGGAACATAATACTGAAATGATGTATTTCATATAGCTGACCCGGGCATTTTACTTTGGCATGCTCTTCATTACATCTTATAATGAATAATGAGTACATTTTCCCACAAGCAATCCACTAATTAAAAGAGCGAACAAAATGCCTGCTGCCATAATTCTTTCAAACCTGAGGTATGAAACAGGCACGCAAGAAAGAAACTCTCCTTGTACACTGTGGCAAGAAATAACTTGAGGAGAGACCTAAAGTTTACAGATGGAGCCTCTTCCATCAGCCTCCGCCCGCGCAGATAGAAGGTCTGACTTCAGACGGAAGGTCTGACTTCAGATAGAAGGTCTGACTTCGGACAGAAGGTCTGACTTCAGATAGAAGGTCTGACTTCAGACGGAAGGTCTGACTTCAGATAGAAGGTCTGACTTCGAACAGAAGGTCTGACTTCGGATAGAAGGTCTGACTTCAGACAGAAGGTCTGACTTCGGATAGAAGGTCTGACTTCAGATAGAAGGTCTGACTTCAGATAGAAGGTCTGACTTCGGACAGAAGGTCTGACTTCAGATAGAAGGTCTGACTTCAGACGGAAGGTCTGACTTCAGATAGAAGGTCTGACTTCGAATAGAAGGTCTGACTTCGGACAGAAGGTCTGACTTCGGATAGAAGGTCTGACTTCAGACAGAAGGTCTGACTTCGGATAGAAGGTATGACTTCGGACAGAAGGTCTGACTTCCGATAGAAGGTCTGACTTCAGCTGGAAGGTCTGACTTCAGATAGAAGGTCTGACTACGAATAGAAGGTCTGACTTCGGACAGAAGGTCTGACTTCAGACGGAAGGTCTGACTTCAGATCGAGAGCAGATAATTATCCCATCAGCTGCGGCACGCCGAACAGCTTACAACCTTAAGTGCAAACGTCACTCGGCTCCATTCAGAGGGCGTCTTTGTGAGCTACTGCCCCAGTGATCTCTTCCCCTGCTGGTGTGCGGCCTGACGGCTGTTGTCTATCAAACGAATGCTGTGTGACTGTACTTTTCTTTCTAGTTAGTTTTTACTGCAGGTTTTTTATCAAATGTCAGATCTCAGGGCTGACATTTTCTCTTCCAATACAAGTTCCTGTGTATGTGAACCCTGCTGCATAACATCCAAAACAATAAGTCACATATTGGTATATAGGGATATATCACAGAATCCATCTATTCTATGCAATGTAAGTCGCTTTGGATAAAAACGTCAGCTAAATGACATGTAATGTAATGTACTGTAATGTACTCATCAAACAACATGGTGATTAAATTATGACGTTCAACATTTCATTTTTTTTTTTACGGTTTGCTTTGTTAAATGTCAGCTGGTCAAGTAATGGCATTCTAAAAAGACATAGACACACTGTAAAAGGCTTCAGAATGAACATTTCATTTTAAAAATCCATGTTCCAAGTGGGAAGCTGCCCTTGATGAACAAACACTGATATTTCTGCAATTGTCACAGCTCCGACGGGTCGAGATATGTTTATTTCTTGTCTCTAATTTAAGGGTGATGTGAGTCATTGGTATTTTCCTTAGTAACCTTGGTGCGATTCCGCAGCTAAACACCAAGCAAGGAATGCCATTTGGCCCATTTCCCCAAGGAACGTGAGGACCTTTGTACTACAGGCCTATTCTGTCCCAGCGGCCTCAGCAGGGGGTCCACAAGGTGGAACCACTCGTCTCCACGGTCAGTCCGGCGCGCGCGTGTCCAAATGCGCACGCGTCTGGCACAAAGCCAATTTGAGCTCGTTGTGTAAAAAGCAATCAGCCATCGGCCACATGTTGGATGCGAAACTGTTACGCGCTCGCGCCCGTGCACACACGTCGTGTGAACTGTCCTGCAGTGACCACGTTCACTTTGGAATGCAATGCGGAAATAAGTAAATACACAAAAATGGGCCCGATAACTTCGACAGCAGGGAGGGAAGACCCCCCCCCCCCCCCCCCCCCCCACACACACACACACACACACACACACACACACACACAAAGGCCCGTCCGGCATCAGTCGATATTAAAAAGATGCAGAGGGACACGAGCTCGCGGCCTTCCAGAGTGAGGAAAAAGACGCGTGCGAGCTGCAGACGGCCGATGGGTCTGGCATGTCTCCTTCTCCCCCTCCCTCCCCCCCAACAACCACCACCACCACCCCCCCAGCCCGCCGACTTGTGTATGAAAACATCGCGCTTTTATTCTCCCCCCTTCTGGGCTCCGCTTCTGAGTGATCAGCTGATGAAGAGACTAGCAGCTCGCCGCTATGCTGGCGTGCTAATTCTCTCCCCCACAGCTGCAGCCGATCCCCGCAGCCAGCCTGCGCCCCGCAGCCAGGTAAATATCCTCCCGCACGCCTTTCGCCTCCTCGCGCCCGGGATTCCGCCGGGCTACATCGCACGCGAACAGAGGAAGAGACGGATAAAACCTGTGTGTGTGTGTGTCTGTGTGTGTGTGTGTGTGTGTGTGTCTGTGCGTGCGCGACAGGGAAAGCGAGTGCGTGCGTGCGTGCGTGTGTGAGTGAAGAGAGGTGTGTGTGCGCGCGCGTGTGTGTGTGTGTCCGTTGGAACAGATGAGAGGGAATCTTGGCCACATTTAGTCAGAAAGAGGCAGGCTCGTTGGGAGATAGCACGGGCATGCAGCATCACGCGCACGCACGCGCGCACACACTGACAGACGTTCCGCGGACACATGTACTGCTCTCAGCTGTGTGTGGCACATCGTGCAGGATTACCCTCCATCCCTCCAGTATATTCCGCTCAGGGGGGGCTTTTAGAGCTCCCTCTGAGCCGCGCGATGATAGCCGGGATTTCTTTTGTTTCCTCCAGTGTTGTTGTCTCCTCTTACTCAATTCTCTGCCATGCATTTTGGGTTCGGATGCGCAAGCATGCGTTTTATTTGTAATGGTGTTGCTTTCTCTTCTTTTTTTTCTATTATTACAGCGTTTGTCACCATCAGCTCTGTTTTCGTGAGTCTGTGAGGTGTCATGGTAGTTCTGCATTGTGTTGTTCCTGTTCCTCTCAGTGTGTGTGTGTGTGTGTGTGTGTGCAAATACAATATTTCATCTTTTGTCCTTGAGACATACATATTTCTGCAAGCGCATGCTTCATTATAGGATTTGGATGCTGGTGTGTGGACGGTTTTGCTCATTTGTGGTTGATGCATCAGTAATATTTGCGGATTAGATGGCATGCTCCCCTAATTTCCTCCCTCTCCTCCCCAGCTGGACTGCTGCTGCTGCTGCTGCTGAGCTGCTCATGCTGCATGCATACTCATGTTTCTGGCCCCTAATTGCCTTTGTGGAAAACACAGCGGTTGCAGCAGTTATTGGAAAAAGCAGCGATTAAATGGTTGAAAACCACTCGGGATGCAGCAGGCAGGCGCCCGTCCTTCGAAGCACCACATCTCATCTTTGTGCGAAAACAGGAAAATGTGTGTCATTATTTAATTCATTATTAGTATTTTTAGGTTTCCGCGCTTTGGTGAAACACGGCTTCTCCCAATGTGCATCGTTTTTTTTTTCTCAATAAAATGGTGCCTTCCCCACGATAATCATCTGACATCAAATCCTGCGGGTAAAATAATATCTCCCAAATTTGCAGAGACAGCTCAGCGGGCTGCTTTGCTCCAGTCCATGCAAATTCATACGCCGTTGTGATAAATAATTAAACACTCTTTTGAATACAAAAACACTCTCAAATTCTGAAAGCTGAAACGCCATTAATGCTAATGCCGAGTGTTGACTTTGAGGCACTTTTGACTTGGATTCCCTCGACTGCTTCAGGTTTTCGGTCTCACTAGTGGGTCTGAAAACATGTGATGTCAACTGCACAAGTTTCCCAGCACTCCGACTCTCAGGCAGAGTACGGGTTCAGGACAACGGGAATTGATCACAGCTCCTTTTCTTTCCTCTCACCCCCCCCCCCCCCCCCCCCAGCGGTTCCTGTAATCCTGAAGTATCACAGGAAGCGTGTGACACACTCCGCGTGTAAAATTTCACCTATTTCTATACCACAACGTGCCATCCGCCTTCGTCTGGTGCTCGCTTGAGTTTGTTTGATGACGCTCCCTCTTCCTTACAGCCCGAGGCAGGAGAGAACGGTTCCCCGGAGGAGATGGAGGAGGACGTCGGCCTGAAGAAGCGTAAAGGGGATCATCACGGGGAGAAAGGACTGCAGGCCGGCCAGGAGACTGGGGAAAAGGTCAAGAGGAAGCGAGGGCGCCCTCCTGCCGAGAAGCTGCCTCCAAACCCACCGGAGCTCACCAGGAAACTGAGCACGCTGGTCGATATGGTTACCAACTACAAGGACGGGTGAGGGCGCTCCACTGGTCGGCGGGCTGTGTCATGACGCACGGAGGGCACTACCTTCACTGATGGTCCAAATCCATGAACAAGCCGAGTTGTGCACTCGTAGAAGTCTTCAACCAGGGGTGTTTTTACAGATAATGCCTGTGGTGATGTTATTGTGTGAACATGGAATCGTTGTTTTTTTTAACCCCAAACACTGTAGGAAAGCTTCTGCTTTTTCAGGCATGCTAATTCCACGAATGTCTAGCACACTCAAACGTTGATGGAACAGTTTTTTCGATGAAGTGACTGTTTTGTGAACTGAAACATTGTGCTTTTCAGGTTGGGTCGACAGATCAGCAAAGGCTTCGTTCAGCTTCCCTCTAAGAAGGAGGTACCCGAGTACTACGAACTGATCCGAAAGCCTGTCGACTTCAGAAGGATCAGGGTACGTGTGCCTCAACGCCCTCAGAACTCACATGTCACACCTATCTGCTGAGGGAAGCTCAAATAAACGCAGATCAACCTGCCGGTTTTAAGATGAGGATAATCTTCTGAGTTTAAAAGGGAACAGTTTGTCAAATTTAGAGGGATCTATTACTTTAGGGTATTTAGTGGGATCAGACTTCAGAGTCCAACTTGCTCTGAGGTCATGCACAGGGGTCACAGCAACTCCCTAACCCTAACCCGATTGATGGTGGTGCTGAAGAGAAAAGTCAGGCCTTCAGTCTTATTATGTGAACACAACCCAGTCTGGGTCGGAAATAACGCTTTGCATCCGCATTGCTAAAACCTGTTAAATATTAAAACATGTAAAATCCGATAACACTGAGCTACACCAAACAACAGTGTGCAACTGTTACTCACGCTTCCCCACCAACTGGATCGTCCACCAGCGAGTCACATGACACGAAAAAACCAATTGGATCTAGAGAAAAGTGAAGAAAAACACTTTATTTATCGGTGGGATTCTTTCCTTAATGTTTAGAGACAGCTGTTATAACAATCTTTACCTTCAAGTTGCAAAAATCAGCCATTTGCAGGGAGTAATTACATTGCATACATTGCATGGAGAGATTACGTTGCATGGAGACATTGCATGGTGAGATTACATTGCATGGAGACACTACATTGCATGGAGAGATTACGTTGCATGGATACATTACATTGCATGGTGAGATTACATTGCATGGAAAGATTACATTGCATGGATACACTACATTGCATGGATACACTACATTGCATGGAGAGATTACGTTGCATGGATACATTACATTGCATGGTGAGATTACCTTGCATGGAAAGATTACATTGCATGGTGAGATTACGTTGCATGGATACATTACATTGCATGGAGAGATTACGTTGCATGAGAGATTACATTGCATGGAGACATTACATTGCAGGTAGGGATTACATCGCATGAAGAGATTACATTGCTCAGAGCACTAACATTGGACAAAAAATAATATGGAAAAAAATATAGAAACAAAAAAATGGGACCGGTACAGAAAGAATGTGAAATGAGAAGAACAGCTCTCTTGGACGACGTCTTCACAAGTGCTTGATCGCTGATTATTTATTGCAGTGGTCATGCTGATGTTTTGATTCCAAGCCTTTGCTTTACAGGAACGTGTGCGTAATCACAAGTACAGAAATGTGGGGGATTTGGAGAAGGATATCTTCCTCCTGTGTCACAATGCTCAGACATATAATCTGGAGGGATCTCAGGTGAGGAGCTCCAAGAAAAGCTTTCATTTCCTTTAAGGCAATTTGAACAATCATGTTGTTTCAGTCTCCATTGTGCCTCATTGTAGTGGTAAATGGGTCTGGATTGTAGATTTCACACGGAACAACCCGAGCTCTTGGTGCGTGCGTCTTTGTTTACGTTCTTGCAGATCTATGAGGATTCGATCGTGATTAAGTCTGTTTTCGAGAGCGCGAGACAGCGGATTGTCACGGACGAGGAACAGAAAGAGGCGGTTGGCGCCACTCGCAGTGATAATGGGGGCGGAGCTGAAGACCAATTTGTTCCATCAACAGGTGAGAATTGAGAAACGCAAACATTAGGAGATTTTTTCTCAAAAAAAATCTCTCCATGCAATGTAATCTCTCCATGCAATGTAATCTCACCATGGAATGTAATGTCTCCATGCAATGTAATCTCTCCATGCAATGTAATCTCACCATGCGATGTAATCTCTCCATGCAATTTTTTTCTGAGAGCAAAAATAAGATGAGGCCACAAAATAATCTTTAAAAGGATTGTTGCGCTGCAAATTACAGCAAAATGAACTCATCGTGATCTCTGTTTTTGTAAACAGTAAAACCATTACCAGTACAGCTAATAAAGGGAAATAAGGAGGGAAGGAGCAGAAGCACCATGGTCAAGAGGCTCCACAATGATTTGGACAGTGATGTGGATTTAGAGGACAACACCCCAAAAGACCAAGGCTGAGTCGAAACAGGTTTTTTTTTCTGTTTAGTTTTCTGCTGCGTGTCTATTCTCTACCACTTCCCTTTACATTGGTTTCTTCACTTTCTAAGCAAAAATAAAGGAAAACAGGACTGGAAGGACCCCTCAAAGGAAGCCACTCGTGGAACATTACATCCTTTTTTTACGTGACTCATTTCGCTGAAAACGCTTCTTGCTGCACACGGTGCCGCTCTTTTTCATTTAGCTGGTCTTTTATTATTATTATTATTATTATTATTATTCCTCTTCTATCTGCCCTAGTCCTTGTGGTTGCGTCTGCAAATATGATGTGAAACACCGGTTTTCTCTGACTGTTTTTAACCAATATATTTGATTGTATAAACCTGCCTTCATATAATGAGAATTTGTAAATCTCTCCTGAAGCTGTCACTCGCTAATGAAAATGTTGACGTGTTGAAGACTTGACAAATGAAGCACACTGGGAGGTGCTTTTCGAACAGACAGTGAACAAATGAGCACTGTAAAATCTCTGAATGTGACTTTAGAAACGATTCATCTTTGATAAGAAAACACCCCAGTGGAAGTACGACTTATGACAAATATGACAAATACCAGTTGATATACTTTTGTGTCTGTTTCGGGATGGGATGCATTTTGGTCTTAACAAGTTCAACATTTGTATCCCTTGTGCTACTGTAGATCCACATATTGTACAGTTTGTGTGAAAACTAATTAAAAATGTAAAAATACACTCATGTCGAGCATCATTGCACGGACAATCCCTGTAAACATGTATCACCTAAACACATTAAATTTCACCCAAATCCCACCCGGTTGGTGATTTTCATCATTATTTTGGCATAGTAACAATAGGAATACACACCACACAACAGATGGACACACTCATGATATGTATTTTTGATAATGTGCCAATAGGTGGTGCAATGGGACTGTTTGATTGTGTCCACTGCTGGAGGTGCCATGTTCTCCTTGAGCTTTAAGCGTCACCTTTCATTTCCCGAGCTGTTCCTCTGCAGAATCATTACATCGGGTCCATGACAGACGTGCACGCGCACGGGTCCAGTAACTGCACGCGCCGATAACGACCTGTGCGGCGTGTGCCGGCGCGCGGCCGGCGTTTGATTGTCAAATGACGTCACCAATCCCCACGCTGCAAGGGGTTCAGATGACTCGTGACGTCACCGTGTCTGGTTGTCAACCGCGAAATTGCAAAAGCGACACCTCGACCTCGTCTCTTCCGGTTCTCGGCGGCAGAGCAGGAAAACCACGGGAAAAAGGTCTATTGACAGCATTCCGTCCATTAACCCCAATTTGAAGCGCCGGGTGTGATGTAAAAAAAAAAAAGAGTAAATTATTTTACGGTATTGATGAGACGCAGAGTGTGAGGAGTAATGAGCTCCTCTCAGATGTTTAGAGCTTAACAAAGTTCTTGCGATGGGGCAGCTGGAAGGCTCTGGCGGTGAGTAGGTCGGGGCAGCAAAGTGGCACGAATGTTCGAAATGACACTTAAACCCAATGGAGGAGAGCGGATGGAGGCATTACTGAAGGTTGACGCGCTAATGGCTTTTTTTTTTTTTTTGGAGATTAGTGTGCTCAGAAGGAAGGTGACTTTAATCTGTTGGGAAGACAATCCATTTCCTCTCCACCCGTGGGACACACACATTTCACTTTACTAATCACCTTTAAAGTCAGTTGATCACATTTGACCTCGGTGCCGTTTCCCCGTCAGTCTGCGTGGACTCAAGGGGGGGGGGGGGTGTCGTCGTCCTCGTCCTCGTCATCCGTAGTGCACGTCTCCTCTCCTCCAGCTGTCCTGGATATCTCCACCGTTGCTGACGTTGCAGCTCGCTCCGCATTGAACTTCTATTTTCCCCTCATGTCAGTCGTCTCTGGTGGACCCAGCTGCAGGGCAGATGTTTGCATCGAGAGATGCTCTGTGGCTGAGAACAACCGGATGAAATGCAGCTACCATCCCTCTTAGCAGGCCTCTCCTTGAGCAGACCTCGCGGGGGCGGGGTTTGATCACCATTAACGCACCTGGTCTGTCAGTCTGCACGTGGCGTGTGTCTCCTCTGTGCTCTGACTGCAGCTGGACTGCTGCAAGCCTCGAGGTTTCTGTGAGACTCGCTGAGGACAGTAACTGCAAAACAACACGTGCTCTCACCACAAAAGTCTCCAATTGAGCATGCGCATATCTTAAGTCATAATTTCGACTTTCTAACCCTTCTTTTTTTTTTGTGGCGGAAATGGGCGTCCATACTTTACGTTTGTTTCCCTTTCAAAGTATTTAAAACAAGCATCTCCCCTCATTTATCTCACCCTTGAGCTGGATTGTGTGTGGACTTGTTTTTTTTACGGTATGCTACTTTAAAGTAAATGAAAAACGTTTGTTGGTTCTGTTTATTGCACAAAAGTTACTTACATTTCATAACTGGTTTTCCTCCCCTTTTCTCTCCTATAACATTTACTCATTCTGCGCCGCGTTGCTACGGTGACGTGGGAGTAATAATCAACAGCAGCACACGTCTTGGAACTCATTTTTATTTTTCATTATAGCAAACTGTCAGCTGTTTCTATTTTGCAAGCAAGCAGCAAAGAACATTGGCAGCACGATGTGATTGACCATATTTCAATATTCAATTACAAATATCACAGCAAGAAATAAGGGGGGTTTAAATATATAATTATAGACATCTATTCATGTGTACACAGACAGAGAGGTTCACACTTTTGATTGCATTCATGCACTTTCACTTTTAATCTTCTTTGCAACATTTGTTTTATATTTCCTTTTTGAGGTGATGACAACTGAAAACAAAATCAAAATGATCTGAAAAACATAGATGCGGTATTGATTACACTGTAGACACATCATGCCTCTAGCGCTGAGCTACTGTCCTCTTCATTCTGTCCCTGGGGCTGCTTACTTGTTGCTATCAATCAATTTCTTATTAAAGTAATGGAGTTGTTGAAAATGTCCCATCAAACAAAGTTACTAAGAGAAGCATGCGATTCTTATTTAGTTCTCCGCTAAAAGGTCTCATCCCTTTGTACCACCACTTTTTTCCTTCCAGACCAAAAATATGAAACGCTGTATTATAAATATGATACTTGTTTGATTAAAGGCTGTCCGTTTAATCTAGTAAGATTTTGTTTCTTTTTTTTGTCTATCACAAATTAAGGATCTTCTCCCTTTATCCTTGTCGATGTAAAGCAGTGATTTATAAACAAAGGCTATTCATTCATTTTTAAAGGCCTAAAGCGTGTTTTTTGGGTCCAGTCTCTCTGACCAATACACGCTGTGTGTATCCTTGAGGTTTATGAAAGTTCATTCATAAAATATGTGTAAGCTGAATCAAATATACATTTTATATAATCTTTAGCATGCTCCGTAGCACCACAGGATTTCAGGACAATGCACTGTACTGATAACGACGTAATAACAACAACTTCTGTGAGATCAAATATTTTCCAAACATAATTAATATCTATTTAAGATAAGCACTCTTGGCTGTACAACATCTAAACATTTAAAAAAAAATAAAAAGGTCACTTGGGGGCAAAGGGGCTCAAATCCTTTTTATAATGATGTCCATCGTTGACACAGATCACCTTTGTAGTAGGTTTGGCAATGACAAAATTACACAGCATATTGTACACTTTTAGTGTTGGTTTGGAAGCTATGCCGAAAAAACACAACCTTTTGTGTCTTTGGAGTCAAAATTGGATTTTAAGGGGGCTTTCACGACGAGTCTGTGATCCTCTTCCTTGGTCACGGCCGTCCGTTATGGCGCCCGCGGCGTGCGGCTGCTTGACCGGAGGAGCCTTGCAACTTCACCCTCGAGAATTGTGCTACTCCTCTTCCTCGGTTTCCTTAAATTGGCAGAAAAACCGCTGGGAGATTCCTCGAAATCTTTCCGGAGTTACGTGCAGTGCTCCTCGGAAACAAAGGAAAGGAAGGGCGCCGCTTTGCTATTCATTGAATCGCACAGGTGTTGCGTCGCCTTTTATCAGGGTTGGAGCGCACAGCGTGGTGCTTTTACGGCACTTTAACGACAATCCAAGAAACACACCAAATCTCACACCTACAGCCGCTGCTTCACGACCCCAAACCGGCCCCCGGCGGGATCAGCAGAACACGATGTACTTCTCACCAAAGTTGGCGCCATTGTTATTCATTAAATTTGTAAATTACGGAACAACGTAGTGACTCTGACTCCTTATGAAAAGTGATTACTGACTGCTGTGATAAACTTAATAAATGATAAACTTTAGTCTGTTTGGCTGCCGAGAGATACACAAGTCCTTCTCCTGCCCTCAACTTTTAGAATATTTTTCCTCAAATTTGATTCTCTCTGATTTAAACCAAAATTAACTCTGCTTGTTTACCTTGGCTTTGTACACCATATTAAACATTCACAACAGCTCCAGAAGGAGTCATGAACCCTCCATGTACATTCAACTCACAGACGGCCTCTACGTGGCGTCGAATCCCGTCCGAGTCGGCCTTTTCCACTGTCCTTTCAAGCCTTAGAAGGTCTCCACGGGCCTATGTTCTGTCTAGATCTGGGAGACCTTCTCCAGGTCCTCCACGATCAGGTCCTGCTCTTTGACATGGCTTTTGGCGGACAGGCTCCCTCCTTCCTTACGCGAGCGCTTCCCGCTCCCCACCGACCCGACTCCTGAGCTCCGTCTGCTGAGGACAGCCGGCTGCAGCGGCACCACGGCGTTCCCCCGGTTCCGATTGGAGTACGGCCTCTGGAGCCTGATGCCCTCGGAGCACAGCTGGAATTTGAACGCGGCCTGAAAGCCCCTGCGGAAGTTCTCGTTGAAGAACCCGTAGATGATGGGGTTTACGCTGCTGTTGAAGAAGGCCAGCCAGTGGGCCAGGGGGTAGACGTAGATGTTGACGACGCGGTGCTGGCGCTCCGTCAGGCTGGCGTAGTCGCTCAGCATCATCAGCGTCCACAGAGGGAGCCAGGACAGGATGAAGAGCAGAGCCACGATCAGCAGCATCATTATCACCCGATTCTTCCTCTTGGAAATGTGTGTGTGACGGCCCTCCGCGCCGGGCCTGACGGTGCCGCCGCCCTCATCGGACACGCTTCCGGCGCCCCTCACCGGGGTTGCGGTCTTGCAGAGGGTGATGCCGATCCGGGCGTACATGACGACGATGAGGCTGAGAGGAGCGAGGTAGATGTTGGCAAAGAGGACGGTGGTGTAGACCTTACGCATCTCCTGATTGGGCCAGTTCTCCCGGCACCAGTAGAACGGACGGCTGTCGCCGTTGCTGCCGGTGACGATTCGCACCCTCTGCTCCCTCGTCACCTGCAGCATGACCCCAGAGGGACACATTATGCACCCGGCGAGGACCCATATGACGACGATGATTAACTTGGAGGTGGCGATGGTCAGCTTCTGCTTGAAAGGGTAGACGATGCAGCGGAACCTGACACGAAGGGGATCGGAGGAACCCGTCAAAAGGGTATAAAACAAGTCTTTTTGCGAGCTCATAAAATCCGGCAACGCTGCGACAGCTCTTACCTGTCGACGGCTATCGCCACCAGAGTGAACACAGATGCTGAGACGGATATCCCCTGGACCATGCCGCTAAGCTTACACACCAAGCTCCCAAAGGGCCATCCTGCAGGACACAGAGGACAAAGGTTTGTGAACGACTTCATTTTTCCACTAAGAAGACATCCAGTTGAACTCCAATACCCATCCTCACCCGTGATGATGTTGTCCACCAGAGTGGTGGGCATGCAGAAGATGCCGACCAGCAGGTCGCTGATGGCCAGGTTGAGGATGAACAGGTTGGTGACGGTGCGCATGTTCTTGCTGCGCAGCACGAGGAAGCACACCACGCCGTTGCCCACCATGCACACCAGGAAGATGAGCAGGTAGGAGACGGTGAAGACCACAGCCACAGACGGCTCGTGGAGGTAGAAAGCCACGTAGGTGACGTTGCGGTGGGTCGGAGTGTTTTCCGGCGCTCTCGAGGAATTGGGAGGGCTCAGGCCCTCCCAGGTGGCGTTGATATTCTGGGTCATGGGGGTATCTGGGTGCGAGAGAGGCGGAGGTGTGATGGATCAGCTTTTTGGGGTAAATACCAAACATCCATTAACTAATGACAGAGGAACATGTTCCAGTTAGAGGACATTCCTGCAGGGCCGAGAGGCGGAATCAATCGGAGATCACATTACACAATGGACTCCATCCAGAAATCAATAGTCCAATCCTTGTGGTTTTTTTCATTTTTTATTATTGTTTCTGGGTTGATTCAGTCAAGCGTACGTCCTCTCACATCTCTGATAACGCCGCGTTCAGCGGAATGACCGCTCTGCTCTCGGAGCAGTATTGCATCAATCATCCACGCGCATCGGTGTTGGGATGTAATGAGGTTATTATTGACTCGGCGGGTCTTACACATGCTGATGGAGTTTGGGAAAAGAGGTCTTAAATCTTGAGAAAGAAAGATTTACCTCGTGCCAGATGGCTGACCTGAATTCAGTTCGATACAATGTTTTTCCTTTGAAGTAGTCACTTCACTTCTTGCCTCACCTTTGACCGTGGAATCAAAGCGATGGATGTTTAATAGATGGAATCAATGATTAGTTTTAATAAAAAATCATAATGCACTTTAAATGTTAACACCAGCATCAGTAAATCTATTATATTTTAATCTTTTTTTAAAGAACTAATCTAAAAATAAATATATATCAAATGTACAGCATATATATTAGATATTTCTATATTATACAGTATATAGTGTATAAATGGAGTTATGGAGGGTATTTGATTACAGCCGCACGCGCTACCAGCTCGAGTCCCTCTTACGATCTTCCCCTTCGGTGTGCGGCTTGTAATGATGCAACACGGGAGCCGAGTGTAATCCAAGCTCTCGTCCGAGTCTGATGATCAGCAGCACATGGGGGAGAAACAATAAGTGCTCTGGTCTCAGGGAGAAGAAGATGTGGGAGCTTGATTCCAAAAATACGCCCGAAAAAATAGTTCTGGTAAACTGAGATTCGATTTGCGATACAGAGAAATATGTTACATCACTCTTAAGATCTTTTTACTTACATCTGAGGAGCTTTCCGTCAGTCTTCACGATGACTTGTATTTGGAAAAAGTTGTTGTTTTTCCAGATATTTTTCTTTACTCAATATGAAGTCACACAGCCTTAATATCACCACAGTTAACTATCAAAAATAGATCACACAGCATAAGCAATGTGAATCAGCCATGCACCTGGGAGGAGAACTGACAGGAAAGTGAAGGGAAAGTTTCCTCCAGAAGTAAATCATTAAGATCAAACCTTATTTCCTAATTCATTCCACAGGAAGCCCTTTCTGGTCTTACCTTGAGGGCAGCGTTATCTGAGCCTCTCTTCCTGCCGGATGATGCTTTCCACGAGCTCCATTCATTCAGAGCGCCAAGCCGCACGCTCCCATCCCCACGTGAGAGACGCCGTGCACGTGCTCCGCTCCGCGTGCACGCCAGGCTCACTCACTAACTCCGGTGCTTGTGGGAGACTGGGAGGAGCCGAGGAGCCACGGGAGGCATGATGCACGCGCGAGGGAGACCGAACGCTGCACGCGCGTCCATGTTGTCATCGACAATGTGAGCGGAGGAGACGTGGTGGGTGTGTGAGGATCCGGGTGGCCGTCGTTGGTTCTGACGAGGTCTCACCTTTTCTCTCTCGCGCGCGCGCGCACCTGCGTTACTTAACGGAGGGAGGCGGCCAGGTGAGCTCGATGCGCGGGGGTCAGCCTCCCATTAGCGGACGGGATGCTCACCATGTTCGCAATCTCTATGCACCTCACCCTCCGAGCTGCCCTTTGACCTTCAGTCGTGTCTCACACAAACACACACACACGCGCGCGCGCGCGTTTCAGCTGCTGCACACTTTGCTCCGCGCACAACAAACAACTTTCCTCAAACGATTAACCGTGTTGTACAACTATAACCGACATAAATGAGTCACGAACACGTGCAGACAGACATCTGTTGTCTGCACGTGGACGTTTAAGACGTTTTCCTGACATCATCAAGATGTTGAAGGTTTTTTTCTTTACGTTTCATGCAGACGCGACCAAACACTCACAGGATAAAAGCCACGTGCAGGAGAGCAAACAGAACCTTCCTAATACCGCAGTAATGCTTTAACCGTGTGTGAGTGTGAGAACCAGGAGACGTGCCTCCGCACCTCCTGCTTTTATTTTTAAAAGGGACACGAGAGCGACACGTGGGACCTGCATCACATTCACATTAAACGGTCAAATCAGTGTCACGATTACTGTGACAATGAGGAGGAGGAGGAGGACAATAGGAGCACGACCTCGGAGCTCAAATTAAACAATGATTACAGGCTTTATTTTTACACCCTTCAGTGATCTGTGACAAATAGACAACTGTGTGACAGAAAAGTCGTCACGGATTCTTCCCCGAAACGCTGTTCTTCTCACACTATGTTCCTCGCATGGGAATTGGAAAAGGAGGGTTGTTAATTCGGAGACACGTCTGGTAGAATAAGTGTCCGAGCCGCTGCTTAATAACAACCGTGCGATTTCACTTGGACTGGAAAACACGTTTCATCTAGAAACAGATGACTGTGACATGTTGTTGTGGAAGAGCCGCAGGGGGAAAACGCACTAATTGCTCCCGACATCTGAGAAATGACACAATCTGCAGAGTCCGGGCAGACAATCACAGGGGGCTGTTAAGAAGCTCGGAGTCATGGGGGGGGGGATGTACAGGCTGTGTGTGTGTGTGTGTGTGTGTGTGTGTGTGTGTGTGTGTGTGTGTGCGCGCATCAGCCAGCAGGTGCACTGTCTGTTTATCGAGTGTTAATGCTGTTGCAGAAAGAAGCTGATGAGCAGAATCTATTTCTATCCTCGGTGTGAATTGATTCTTTTGCACAGAATTAATTAGATTTTCACATGGTCAAATCCATTTTTTTTTTTACATTCACTAAGAATTGTTTCACCTAATCGTCATACCGCAGAAAAGCAACAAAACCATCATTGCGGCCTGGAATGGACCCCCCCCCCCTCCCCCCAGCAGACCCTCTACAGCTGCTTTCTGTTAACTGCAGCCACGTTTTGTGCAGTTTATGTATTTTTTTGCCTTTATGTAACTAAATGTGGATGAAGCAAAGTTTAAAATTCTTTTTTTTTTCTTTGTGTCACTGCAGATATAGTTTTAGCAGATTATGAAAAAATAGCCTTTAAAAAATGGTGCACCCTAAAATTCCACTTCTCTTGAACACATAACGAATTAATAAGGTAAAATAAATAAATAGTTATGTTTTTGTTTTTTTACTTTCCACCTGTCAACAGTCAAAATCAAACCAAAAACAATGACACGAGCAGATTAAGCCTCCATTCCTCACACACACACACACTCACACACACACATCGGGTCTGAAGCCAATAACGCTGCGCATTTGCCGAGCGACACAAAAAAACAACCAGGCTGGTCGGGCTTAATTCCATCTCTCGTTTCTCAACTAAACACCTGCAGGGTTTTAAGTGAGTTTTATAAACCCATAGAAACCGATATGGCTGAGGACGCATTAGTCTACTGGTCAAGGTCCTTCAAGAGTGAATCATCTGTAAAGGACAAGACAAATGTCAACACATCCGTAAAGAATCGGTCAAATATTTAACTAAAAAAAGCAATTAGTTACAATTTATGAAGGGTGACTTCACATATTGTGGACAATCACGTTGCTTATTTGGCCTGATTCTGTGATTTCCTCTGAAGAAAAGCATCGTTTGGACTATCGAGTAGAGCCACGGTTCATCTTCACAACGCTTCCAGGTGTTGCAGGACTGGCGCATTTCAACGTACACGGAACTAATCCCGAGGAGCAGCGCGTGCACACGCACACTGCACACGCACACACGCATCTACTTCAGTTCCCTTCAAACATCAGACACCTGCAGCCGCTCGGCCAACACGCGTAAGCCCCGGCGACGTTAACCTGAGCCGACGTCAGGGGAAAACCACTCACTCCCCTTTTTCCCTTCCCTTCCCCTCGTGAGCGATGAGCCAATTAGTCTCATTAGAGCCGGCTCTCGGGGGCCTGTGATGGGGGAGAATCAACCTCCGCTCCCAATAAAAATTTAAAAAAACATGCTACTATCCCCATCTTTTAAGATTAGAAAGAAAAACAAACACACCGATAAGTGTAAGAATCATCTGAACGTTTATTGTGCTCATTCAAAACAGGACTCGATAAAAAAAGGAGAGAGAGAGAGAGAGAGAGACAGCTTCAGGGAGTAACATACGATGGTTGGTATAAAATCGGTTCAAAAGCGTTCTATTAAATGTGGAATCGGATCCAGCAAGTCAAAAAGCCCAGATGGAGGGACCAGGGAGGAAGACCGTGGTGTTTGGGATGTCCGTCTCAAAGCAGCTGTAACAGTCCGGGCCTTCACATCTGGATCATTGGTGTGGCTGTGAACGCATTCAAATCAAAGCTCTCGTTGTGCAGGTTCCTCTTCTTCAGTATTTCAAGCCATTGAGATGGATCTCACACACACACACACACACACACACACACACACACACACACACATTTGGATACGTGGTAATATCCAGAATCAGAACTCAACGAGCAATACACACATGATCAAAAACAATTTGAACAAGGACGTTTAAGACACTAAATGGGATTCTGATGATGATGATGATGATGTTGATACATGACTCTGAAGCTGTTGACTTCCACCCTGTGAGCTTTGAAGCAGAACTTCATCCAGCGGCCTCACAGGGGGGGGGGGGAAATCAACGGTTGATTTGCATAAGATACGAACACGCAATTTAAAAACAAATGTACTCAAAAGACTGAAAAGTGTATCACAGTTTGAATTTGATGGCGATTCAAAGAGTAAAAAACCCGCCTCAAGCTGTTTTAGGCTTAAGTTCACAGTCAAGTGTGTTTCACTTTCTACCCAACTTGAAGAAATCATTAAACAAAAATCAGTTGTTTTTGGGGATGAGAAATACAATTCTGGTGGAATTAACCTTTAAAAACATGGCAAATACACACAATAATCATTTCATCTCGACAAAGAAAAATACAATATCTTGAAGCGTCGCAGAGGAACTCCATCCGGAGACCCTCCGCGACGCCGTTTCAGTGTTTGATCACAAATAATTGCACGACAGATGTTTAATATATAATGCCTGGCACCTACAGAAATATAAGAGGTAGCGCTACATACAGGTAGAATACATCTATATCTCCTGTGGATACGGACCGCACAAAGAAGAACTTCAGATTTGCACACATGGTGGGGGGAGGGGGGTAAAGCCATACTTTAGATTCGAGCAGAACATTCATCTTGCCCAGAGTTTAAATATAATAAATACAGAAAAAGGTGTGTGTGTGGGGGGGGGGGGGGGGGGGAAATAAGGGAAACTAGACAAAAGCAGAAGTTCCAGTCTGTATGGGGGTCGACCCGCCCAAACCCACCTGTTATTCTCACATGACCTCTTTTGGATGTGTTTGATCAACATTCAGCCCTAAGCTGGATCAATATGCCCATCAAATACTACATTAACGTCCCGCTCATGCTGCATGTGCACAAGTCACCTTCTGGAGCCCTTTTTTTTTTTGCTCAACGTGAGGGGGGGGGGGGGGGGGTGATTCGTCTCGAGTGGATAAACAAAAGACAAACCGATGTCATTGTCTCGTGACCTTGAGGAGCCCTCGAGGATGAAGAAGTAAAAACGTTTTCCCCGGGGTTCAAAATTCATGACAAATACTTCCAGCCCCTCGGATTGAAATCACACCGGGGGAATAATGGTTTACATATTAATAAAAATAATAGAATCTGGGAAGGGAAAATTCATTCATTCACAGATCGCTTTCGGAGCCCTTCCTCCAGAAGAAGGCCTGGTCTTCAGAGTTCCTGCCGATTCGGATCCGAGGCAGACCTTTTGTGTACGAACCCTTCTCAAGACTGCAAGGAGGAGGAGGAGGAGGAGAAAAGCAAAGCAACAGTTATTGGTGCGCCGCACGAGACGAGAAAATATTTTTTTTTTTTAAAAATCGAAATCACACGGGCGTGAATTAGGAGTTCACTTTGCCTTTCGGAGGAACGCCGGGCTGTACTCACTCACTCGGCCACAGTGGGGGACTCAAAGTAGCGCTCAGCACGACGAATGCGGGTTAAGGAAAGCCGCGGATGGATCTCCTGGTGGGGGGGGGGGGCGGGGGGGGGGGAAAGAAAAGAACCCTTAAAAGCATGTTCTTTGTTGTTTTGAGCACTGAAAAGTCAAGCGGCTCAGCAGAAAGGACGAGAAGAAGAAGTGGAGGCAAGCGGCGTTCAGTGATTGGGTCGTTTTCGGCGAGCTGCAAGGAGGCTTTTAGTTTGAAAAAAAAAAAAAAAAGAGAGAAATATGCGCATTAAGCCTTCAGAAGCAAAAGCGATAACCCCCCCCACCAGGCTTGTACTCACTATCCACAGATTTAGCGCCCAACATGGGCTCCTGCTCCATCAAATCCATAGAGATTTTTATACTGGGAACATTTTCATTGTAGGGGTAGTCGGACTGTGGGAGGACGGAGGGAGGCGGTTAACACTTCACGAGGAACCGCGGGACAACGACGGAATTTTAAAAACACTCAAAGAACTCACAAACTCGATCTCGCTGTCTATGCTTCCCTTCTTCTTGCTCTTCTTTTTCTTCTCGTCCTCCTTCTTCTTCTTGTCCTTCTCGGGGATGACGTCGTCCAGGTAGCTGAGGTCGTGCTGGGAGAACACGTAGTCCATCGCCTTGCGGACGGCGACCAATGCCAGGATCTGCATGGGGGGGGGGAGAGAGAGAGAGAGAAACCGTGCGATTGGCTCTCTGGTGTTTTTTCCTTTTCCCGGATGGAGCTCCGCCGGGCCGATCGCGGCCCATTCCTCACCATGACGGGGAAGACGATGGCCGCCACGGTGGACTTGAGGATCCAGAGGAAGGCCAGGCACAGGCCCTGGATGAAGGTGAACAGGTGGATGCGTCTCTGCGGCACGTGGCGCAGGTAGATCAGGTCCGGCTGGTGCTTGGCGGGCATCAGGAGCAGCTGCAGCCGGTCCATGAACTGAGGCGGAGCCAAAAGACACACAGAGAGCAGGGGGGGGGCGAAGTCAATGGGTATCGTTATGATTAGTCAGAAAGCGGGAGGCGCGCCGCTAACCGCACGCTCGCTGAACCCGTTCCGGCAGTCCCGCTCGGGACGGTTCATCGCTTCCTCAAGTCAGTGAGACGCGACGCGCGGCACTCACCTGCACGCCGTTGAGCGACGCCACGCCCATGTAGAGGAACACGCCGTAGAGCACCGGCATGGGGATGAACTGAAAAGGGGCACGAGGTCACAGGTTATGGATTGGCCGATGACACATTCCGTTTCGCAGGATTGCGAAAGATTTATTTGGGCGCTTGGTTATCGGCCACAAGCGGCTTTACCTGGAAGGTTATTTTAGTGGACGACTCAGCAGTGTGACAAGGCACTTAGCTGCCATTAGTGCGGTTTTGGCAGCTACTTTGACAGCATTACCCATAAAGCTTTGCAGCAGTAAGCTAAGGCAGGAACATGCCAGTCAAACAAGCAGCTGTTTGTGCAGGAGGGGTGAAAGTCAAAATGCATGCTCGATATCTTCAAAAAATAAGATAAATTCACCTCCTCACAATGAATAAATGACCCGGGACGAGGAACATGTATTCACAGGATCACAAGTGCAATATCCAGAAATGTCCACAAGGGGGAGTACCGACCCCAACTATCAATAACTTCACTTTTGTTTTTTTGGCAGCTTCGTGTGGGAATGAAAACTTGAGAAACATTCGGGCTGCAAACGGAGTTTAATCCTGGATGAGGCCGCTTATTTCACATCAAATGACTTCAACCAAGGAAGTCCTTAATGGGATGAAAAGAAGACTTGAGATTATAACAAATGTGATCGGGCGGGACAGTCGTTTGTCCTGAAAGAAGCGGACAGTAATCCTTGTTTTTCGGGGGTGGGGGGGGGAGAATTAAGAAGTCCAGGCACTACCTTGAGGATGGGGGCCATGAAGACGGAGAGCCCCGTCAGCAGGAACACGAAGATGCCGGTGACCCTTTGCTCTCTGGAAGAAAAGGAGAAAAAAAAACACCCAATTAAAAAAAGGCTCAATGTCGCAACCACTCCCCATTTCCCAGATTGCTTTGGGACTGTTGTGTGTTCTCCTGGTACTCGGCGTCCTTGGCTTTCAACAGGAGGAAATGAGGCATCTCACCTGACGCCCAGGAACTTGGGCATCTCCCCGGGGGCCGACGTCTTGGTCTCCATTTTCAGCGAGTCGATGTGGGCGATGGAGATGACGGTGGCGGCCACGTACCACGGCAGGCCCAGGAAGGAGCACACCACCATCAGCACGGCCACCAGGAACAGATCCAGGTGGTAGCCCGCGCCTTTCTGAGGGGTGGTGGGGGGGGGGGGGGGGAGCAAACCGTGAGATTCTCACCGGGAACCAAAGTACATGCAACACGAGGGGATTTCTCCGGGCTTTAAGGGTTCTCTTTGCACAACAGAAACGCTGTTGTCCTATAACAGCTAAGGGATCGGATCTCTCCAAACCAGTGACGGTTCATAATCCCACACTCGTTTACCACAATCCTCCAGTCTCTCCTCCACCAGTAAAAAGGTGGGGGGCGCTCAGCTGAACAGGGGAGCGGGGTGGGAGGGGCTCGTGGGGAGTAGCACAGGTGATACCTTGTTGGCTAATTACACTCGACGAGGAGAAAAAAAAGAAGAAGAAAAAAAAAGACTCCCTCCAATAAGCGAGCCATGAGCAGGCGTTATTTGAGGAACTGGAGAGCGAAGGGGCCCGAGAGTAACAAGACCGCTTGTGTGCCAAACATTTTTTTTTTTTTTTAAAAAGGGAAAGTTGTCAGACTTGAGTTTGCACCCAGTAGAATCTGTAGTAGATGCAGTTACAATGCAGCCATTTGACCATTTTAACGAACGACAGCACTCCATCCAAAAAAAAAAAAACATTCCTTCTCGCCTTTGGTGTCACCGACCTTGAGTTTGTGCTCCTTCCGGTTGACGATGACGGCGGTGATCTGCTGGTCCATGAATATCAGGATGGTGACCAGCAGAGCCGGGATGGTGGCCGCCAGGTACACCCACCAAGGGTTCCCTCCGAACGGGGGGATGAACCAGCGCCGGTGCGGACTGGTGGGCTGGAACGAGGAAGAAGAAGAAGAAACGGGGTCAACGTGACGGAAACGTCTCACCGCCGTGACCCCCCCGGGTCACGTCTTAAAAAGAGAAGAGGGAAGGAAAAGAAAAAAAAACTAATTCCAGGTTTACTAGATTAAAAAGATTATTTTACAATCCTCTAGTGTCTCATGGCGGAAGTGGCCTCTGGTGCGTTGCTGCATGACGGAAATCTGTGAATCAAGGCCGTGTTTCCCGACAAAAGCCGGCTGTGTCCTCAAACCCGCTCTGACCGGGTCGCCATTCGATGCGACTGGCTGGGGGGGGGGGGATCTCCGAAACTGAACAGGCCTTAGTTTCGTGCACGTCTATTGGGGGGGGGGGGCATGAAACCCTCAGTCCTCCACGCACCTTGAATTCTCTTGGCACGATGAGCTTCGGGGTGTTCACTCCGACGAAGGCGTCCACGCCGCAGAAGAGCAGGATGGTCAAGATGATCGCAAAGTCGCTGATGAGCTTCCTCACCTGGAAGCAGGAAACATGGTTTCAGTGCTTTGGCCGTTTTTTTTTTTTTTTTTATTTAGTATGAACCTTTTCTCGTTTCTTGTGTTCTTAAGACAGTCACCCTGTTGAACTACATCTTTGAAGAGAAACATTAACCTGCTGAGTGTTTGCTTTTTGTACTTAGAGTGCAATTATGATTCATTCATTCATCATGAAACCAATCAACCGGAGCTAATGGATGAAGATTCAAATAATTGCATGTTTGAAAAAAAAAAAAAAAGTAAGTTAGCACACATTTGAAAGTGGGTAATGCACACATGCACAAAAGGCCCGTTGTAAGTAACATGCCGCCCCCTCCCTCTCTCCCCCCCCCCTCCCCACCACCAGCTAATCATCCATCGCTCACTGTGGTGGGGAAGAAGCGGCTCGTCTTGAACTTCTTCAGCGTCATGGAGCAGGTGTAGGTCCCGAAGAACAGGATGAAGGACATCAGGGTGATGTCAGGCACGAAGCCGCAGGCCTCTCCGACCAGCTGGCCCCCGTAGTGCAGACACTGGTGCTTCGTCAGGGACGTCCAGGTGGAGTTCTCCGCCTGGACAGACGAGGGGAAAAAAAGTCTCTTTTAAAAAAAATCTGTGCGGGGGAAACTGCAGCGTCGCCGCTAAATGTCACCAAAATAAATAAATAAATAAAAAGAAAGGTAAATCGACGACGTACCACGGCGGTGTCGTTGGACCACGGGAAGACGTCGAAGGTTTCCGATGAGTTGCCTGGCAACGAGAACAACATCAAGCAACCCAACAAAATCGCAGAGAGGATCAGATACGGCCCGTTTGAGAATGTAAACAGCGGGATGTGCCCGCCCCCATGTCGCCCGTTATCTCCACCTTGTTATCCCGGTGATACCGGCGGCGGGGGGGGGGGGGGGGGGCGAGGCGAGGCCTTACCGGGCGCGCAGGCGCAGTCGTAGAGGGTGACCAGGTCGGCGTTGTACTCGGTGTGGATGGGGTTGTGGTGGGAGAGCTTGATCATCTTCTTGAACGCGTCGTAGATGAAGATGAAGCTGATGAGCGCCGAGAAGCCCTCCTCGGTGAACCGCGTGAAGTACTGCACCAGGAAGCTGGCGTCCGTGGCGACCAGCACCAGGCAGAACACGGCCGACCACAGGCCGATCCACAGGCGGAACTCCAGGTAGTCCAGCTCGTTGTCCCTGAGGAGGACAGGACAGCCGCGTGAGTGACGATTGCCGTATTCCGCAGCCGAGCGCTCAGAGGTCAAAGGTCACCCCCCCGTTGTCCCCTCGACGTTGACGCGCGCGAGCAGCTTTTTTTCCCCCCTAGATGTGACCGATGCGCCTGTGCTGCAGCGGCAGCTGCAGGCGCCGCCGACAGCTGCCGCTGACTCGGCAGCAGCCGCCGCCATGGAAACATTTGGCGGGCACCGAGGCCTCCATATTCCCCTCCCAGTTCAAAAGGAGAGTGAATTATGGATGAAGGAACAGAATCAGCGTGGTGTTTGGTAATGCTAGAAGATGCTTTGTGTGTGTGTGTGTGTGTGTGTGGGCAAAATGCTGAATGTATGCATTTAAAGATTAAAAAAAGGAGCAGATATGACTTAGTTCTTAATGTTGCAGAATACACTTCCTGCTTTCCCACCATTCAAGGTTATTTATTCTGTTGGATGCACTTTATTGCGTTTTCTCCTCCATCTGTTTTTTTACACCAGGGTGTGTGGGGCCCATTCAGGGCAGGAAGTAGACGGGCTGAAGCACTTATGAAATTAACAATCAGCCGGCAACAGATTTACAATAAGCACCAAAAGGGTTCCGGTCGGGATGATAAAGCAAAGCTGCCATCAGAACATTCAGCATTTATTTTACTTTTTTTTTTTTTATTATACTTTACTATTAAAACGAGGCACAAGGATAACATGTGAAAACACACAGACAGCATCGGCCCCTCTGGGGATGGACCACCTGTAAACACTGCAGCTGCTTTTCAACTCTATTCCCACCCCCCGAGTTGCACTTGCTCACTTGCTGAAACCGTGGAGGAGCCTTTCAAACACGAGCACCGGGCCCGTGCTGCTGAGGATGGTCAGGGGCTGACCGGCCAGCAGGCAGAACACCGTCCCCGTCAGCGCCGTGCCCAGGAAGCTCTCCAGCACGCCCTGCGCACACACACACACACACACACACACACACACGCACACACACACACACACACACACACACGCACAGCTAAAGCAGCATGTTTGCACAGAGGAGATAAGGCGACTCATCCTGGGAAGGACATCACTTCATCAGGATTCCCGACATTCCGCTGACGCGCTCGTTTCCCTCCGACGGGACGGGCCGGTTTGATTCGGGCCGCGTCGGCGTTGCCCCGAACGCCTCGCGCTACGCAGGCGGGGAGACGTTGCCTGCGAGGGCGGGGGATTCCCTCTGCTGCGCGTGTCTGACACTAGGGGAGGGGAGGGGGGCGCTTGGAGACTCTTCTATGACGAGGCTTCAGCGGATGGGTAATCTGGATCAGTGGTTATTTACAGCAAGGCGGAACCGCGGGCCGAGGGGGGGGGGGGACAGATGCAGAAGTTCCCGTCCATTATCCAACTGTCCCGCGCGCGGCAGGTACAGCAGATGGATGCAGCGTGAGCCCTTGAGCTCACAATTAGCGTGGCTTACCAGCTGAGGGGGGAGGGGGGAGGGGGGAGGGGGGGAGCACCTTTTTTCTGCTGCGCACCAGCGCGGGACTTAACACGGCTCCGTCATCCCGCGAAACGGATCCGGTGACACACCTTTTAGGTGCGCCCAGGACAGACAGAGACGGACTCCAGTGAGACGCGTTCTTCTACTGCTGTCCGGAGCCTTTTGCTTCACGAAGGGAAATTTTTTATTTTTTTTAACAGTTACGTAATGTCTTATTTGGCTCGGGAGGGAGGCTTTCAATAAGGGTTCAGCTAACGGGTTCATCACGGCTTTGTAAAAAGTTGAATTTGACTCAATTTGTTTGCTTTCTTATAAAATGTACATTGATGGCTCCATTGTCTCTTTATGTAGTCATTTAATTTTAAAACCTCAGCAGATTTTATAAATTGCTCGGCTACGCCCTGAATTCTTTAGCCAGAGGTCTAAGGTCACAAACCTTACTGGTACCGCACCTGCATGTTTTCCGTAGCGTCGCCCAGCAGCCCCCCGAATGTGATGGCGTTGGTGACGGTGCCCAGGTAGATGAACAAGATGGCCGACAGCGACTGGATGTGCAGCGCGTCGTAGAAGTCGCTGGCGAAGAACGGCAGCTTCCTCTTGACGTCCAGGACGAGGCCCCCACAGAACCTTGGGGGGAGAAGGTGGGCCGTTGGAGTCAGCAGGTGGGACATTAACTCAACAGTGAACCGGCCCGTGATGGGGGAGGGACGATGACTTGGTTCTTTCCCAAAAAGGAAGATGTGTTAACAAAACAAATGTTGCGCAATAAGGAAGCACCGCAGACGCCAGTTAGTCATGTGTGGAGACGTTTCCTCGTTGGAAACTTATTTCCGGGTTATGACTTCTATTTAAGATCATCAAAATCATGGCAACGCTCCACTGCGATTAGGATCCACTCCCCCCCCCCTCCTCAACTATCCACACCACATGACCCTCGGGAGGTGAATTACTTCCTAGTGCGCTGCAGCTCCTCTCCGACCGCGTGTCCTCCGCCTCCACCTGCGTTTCCCGCGTCGTGGGGGGTGTCGCCGTTCATCTGAGGGGCCTCCAGCCCGGCGTACATGTTCTTCCTAAGAAGAAGAAGAAGAAAAAGCTTCAGAATTCAGTCTCACGACAAAAAGAACACACACATTTAGGATTTGGTATGAATAGAAAACAGTGATGCAAATTAGCTTTATAAAATGCAAATATATACTGGGTGGCTAATGGCTGCATGACGGGGGTCCAACTGCAGCTTTTGTTAACTTGGGTGGTTTTTGCAAACATTAGGATAATATTTCTGAAAACCGACAGGTCCAGTCTGTGACTCCTCTACACCTGACCTACCTCCACAGCAGCTTAGCAGGGCGGCTAATTCTAATCTGTAATCGTGCTTCAGATAATTATGCGTCATATAACCCTGCTAAGTAAAAGCAAACCAGGTGACAGGTGTGCAGTGACGTCATTCATTCATTCATTCATTCATCCGTCCATCTGGTGGCCGGGAGCGGACCTCTTGTCTGAGGAGGGCAGAGACTTGGGGGGCTCTATCCTGATGTTGGGGTCCCACTCGCCGGGGGGCAGCACGATGACCTCGTCCAGGAACTCCTCGATACCGGCCAGCAGGTCCTGCCTGTCCTTTGCCTTGTAGGCGATGTCGTGGAACACCTGACGCCAACCGACACGCAAAAGGTTGTTAACGCGGTGCGGGCAGACGAAACACCACCACCCCCCCCCCCCCCTCCTCGGACAACACCGGGTCAGAGTGCGACCACGAGAATGCAAATGCAACCAAATATAATATTGACAAAGAAGTCTTTCACGTCACACTACGGATCTGGTGACTCCTAAAAAAAATAAAAAGGGCAAACATCTGATAAGCTTGTGACACCGCTGTCAGGGGTGGGTGAGGGGGGGGGGGGGGGGGTGAGAGCTCTTTCTATCCTGCCATGTGAGGAGGGGGGGGGGGGCTTGATTTGTGGGGTTCCTGCCGACACGGAGGGGGTAAGTGGGGAGACACAAAGAAGACGATGGGCAACATATTTTGGGGAAGGATGGCAAAAAAAAAAAGTTTTATTGGGACACACAACATTTGCATAGTGTTACACAGTAAAAGTACCTCGTCGGACATCAGGGTGGCGATGGCCCGTCCGATTTCATGATAGGACTTGGCTTTACCTTTTGGGCCCAGCAGGACGAAGAGAAATCTACAAACAAATAAATAAAAATGAGGCGCCACGGGCTCGTTTGAACTTCCGGTCCCCCCCCCCGACACCGGCGGGCCCGTCTCCATCTCTACCTGGTGGGCACGGGGACCTCGGTCAGGGCGCCCAGCATGACGGCCTGCTGCAGGCGGACAAACGCCACGAACGGGGTCTCCAGGAAGTCCACCTCGCCGATCAGCACGTTGGACGCCTCCGCGTCGCGGGGCAGTTTCTTCATGAACTTGTTCTTCAGCTGGAGACAGAGAGAGTGTGAGAAAAAAAAAAAAAATAAAAAAAGAAAACGTCGCCCACCCCCCCCCCCCCCCCTGATAAAGGAGGCGATTAAAAAAGCGATTGCAACAACAGCGGCGTTTCAGGTAGCGCGCGCCCTTTCCTGGAATTATGCGCCGAACGGCAGCTTGACTCCGCGCCACCCGGTAAACAGAGGAGGAAAACGCACGTTTCATTGTTGCACTTAAACTGATACTCGGCGCGCACAAAGAAGGCGGGTCGCGCACGACGGGAAACACAAACAAACCGCTGCGGGGGGGGTGATTAACTGCAGGCCGCGGACAATATTTGACACGTTCAATGTTGCACGGAGGGCAGAGTGGGGGGGGGGGGGGGGGGGGCGCGAAAGCCAGCTTTCGGCCGCGGTGCGGTGCATCTGCAGCCCAAGATGACTACTGGCTGGTGCGTCATGGCGGCGAGAGACACTGCATGTGTGGGGCCACAGAAACTCCAGGAGACAAAGGGGAGGACACGGGAGCCTGTTGTTGCACGGAGCGGACCGAGAGCCCGGGGTCTTATCTATCAGGATGTGTGAGGCTCACAAGCCCCCCCCCCCCCCACACCCCCACACACACACACACACACAAACACAGACACATGACCCTGCGTAGTGCTGCTTTGTGAATGGAGAGCTTAAGCATTGTTTGTTATGGTTGCGCAACAGTTGCGCGTCTCTTCGCAAAACAATTGGAAGGAGGAGGAGGAAGATTACCTGATCCCGCTCCGGTTTGTCGGAGAAGTCGCTCAGGCTGTTGGAGGTGAGGTTTCTGTGGGAAGTACCGGGGCTACCTGCACAGAGGTGAGACACTGTTGGGAGGGGTGGGGGGGAAAAGTCGAGAAGGAGAAGAAGAGGCACAGCTGCAACGGGAGACATTGTTGGCAGAGGAGGAAGACGAGTCCCAGAAGAGAGACAAAAAAGGCACAGGGAAAGTACACAGAGAGAGGGCCAGAATACTCGGGAGCAAGCTAAATGCGGCACGGCTTAAGCTGACTAATGCCAGATGGTCCTTGATGCAGGTGCTCCAGGGAGAGGGGGGGGGGGGGGTGAATGCAAACTGTGGATCTGCGTGCCGCGTGTGACCTCACTTACAGAGGTATCCCATGCTGGCGCTCCGAGTGACCTCACACGGGTCCTCCGGCTGCAGGGGGTGTGAACAAGGCACGGCGTGCTCGGCGGGGTTGCGTGCTGACGGGGGTGGGGGGGGGGGAAGTCGGAGTCCCAGAGAAGGGACGGGGGGGGGGGGGGAAGGAAAGGAGGAAGACAAGGAAAATGAGAGCAGAGAAAAGACAAGTAGAAGATTAGGAAAAGAAAAAGAAAGGAAATCAGCAGACAGTGTTGGGGTAAAAGGGGGGGGGGGCGGGGTTCGGGGGGGGCGTTACCATTCTCCTGGTTGCTAAACAGCCTGCTCGCACTGGACACGCTCTTGCCGATGTCGGCGAGGGAGCGCAGGTTGGACTTCTTGGTCTGGTGGCGATGCCTCCGCAGCAGCGTGTACGTGACCTTCTCCTTCAGATCCGCCTTCAGCTGACCCGCCTCAATCTGGCTGCTGGTGATCAGCTCTGTCGGAGGGGGGGTGGGGGGGGGGTGGAGGACACGTTGAGCAAGATCAGCGCCTCCCGCATTCTTTCCGACAGATGTACATGTGGATTTATCTGACCGCTCTCTTACTCACCGACAACCTGCGGCAGCGTGGAGGCCTCCAGGTCCAGCAGGATGGAGCCCTTCTCGATGCACGTTTTGAGCTCCATCAAGCTGTGCAGGGACAGCGTGGCCACGTGTGGCTTACTCCAGCGCTCCCCGCCCGCCTCCACCTTCTCCTCGAACTTGATCCATCTGAGCGTACGGAGGGAGAAGACACACAAGGGGGAAAAAAATGGTGCAGGTGTCAGAAAGAAAACTTTCTAAATTGACAAACTAGTATACGAGCAATGCACAAGCAAGGAGACAAGACGGGTCCTCTTTCCTTCACTAAACAACGCGCGGTATTTTGTATCACACTTCACAGAGAGAATAAGGGATGCAGCGCGGCGTAGAAACACAACATGAAATCAGCGGACTTGAGAAGACACGGGACACGCTGGGACAGAGGCGTTTGTTCCCTACGTGGCTGAATGTGAGACTTTGTGTTGTGAGCTTAACTTTTCGAGGAAAGGACTCGGGACCAAGGAATCTCTTCAACAATAGCCCCCCCCCCACACATGTCAGCGCTACAAAAGGGCCATTCTGCAGCGGCCCCCGAGGATGGGGTTTCCTCCCGGGGATAGAGTATCCCCTCTGGCCTCGGTCCACCAGCACAGTTAGGAGACAGTGTCCAACCCGAGGACTTCATTCAACGTCCCTTTCTGACGCAACAAAAAACCGGGGGGGGAGGGGGGGGGGGGGGGGCGTTTCCCTCCTCGCGAGCCTTTATGCGGCATAACTGTGTACATATCGCTTTCTCTTCTCTTGTTGAACCACACCTTCCAGGAACAACAAAACAAAAAAAAAAAGAGATAAAAGGTGTTCTCTGCAGTGCACTTTCCACGCCAAGCAGTAACATCACGCCTCGTTCCACCCGAGTGGGAGTCCTGGCCCTTTTTTTTTTTTTCTCCCCTGGGTCTCACAGGGGCCGGTACCAGGGATCTCCAGGCAGATAGCGGCGGCTGGGAGATCACTGGAGCCCGATTCCCCGCACAAAACAAAAACACGCTGATTCATTACGAGAGAGAGAGGGGGGGGGGGGGCACCACCCACCTGGCCGTCTCCTTCCACTCCATCTCCTGCCCGTCCACGGCCAGTAGTTCGTCCAGCTCGGTGAAGAGCTGGGGTGGGGGGGGGCCATCGTCCTCCTCCCCCAGGATGAACCGGATCCTTTCCGCTGGAGAAACTGCGGGTGGGGGGGGGGGGGGGGGGGGAGAAGGCGGCGAGTTAGGAACCAGCAAACGAGGAAGTGTGTCAAGGAACTGATTATTATTATGGAAACGTACGGATTTAAATAAATATAAATTTAGTTACTATTTGATTAAAGGGAGTCATCGCTCTGCAGATTTAAAAAAAAGGCACAGTGTGTGTTTTGAGCAACCAGGGATGTAACTTCAAAGGGAAATCGCTTCGTGCATTTCGGACATTTGTCCTCAGAAAAAAAGAACCGACGCCCATTGACCAACTCGACCCCCCCCCCCCTCCTCCCCCGAAACAAAAAGATGAAAAGCACAGTGGTATTTGAGCTGGCAGGAACTAGAACGGTGTGTTCCTCTTGAAGTACTCTCTCTCCACACACACACACACACACACACACACACACACACACACACACACACACACACACACACACACACACACACACACACACACACACACACACACAGGTGGACGCCTGGACAACGTGACGGTGCCGTAACGTTTTAATCCGCGCGCGCGCGGCGTCCCGGAGCCTCGAACTCAGGAGGGTGGAGGCTCAAAAATAGCACAGCTGGAGACTCTCGTCCAACCCCTGAGCCTCGGCAAGGTCGCGAGCGGCCGTTTTTTTTTTTTTTTGTGCGACGTCATGCGCGCCACTTAAAAAAAAAAAAAAAAAAGGCTCACACAACCGGCGTCTCGATGGAAACCGGAGCCTCCGCCGCACAACTTCACAAAAAGGGGTTTTGCAAAGAGTCAACAGGATTATGAGGATTTAGATGGAGGGCTGAACGGAAACTTGCTTTTGAAACAGTGTCACTGAGGAGGTTTGTCCTGGGGGGGGGGTCAACACTCCAGATCTCCCGCAGAGATACACACTCGGGAGAAAGAAGCCGCGCTCGGTTTGTCTGCGTCTTAAAAAAAACGGCGGCGCGCGCACAAGTCAACCGCGACGCAGTTTCAAAACCCGCGTCTGCGTCCGTTTCCTCTTCCAGCGCGACGCCGTCGGTGAACCTGAACCTGCAAGACTGTGGGGGCGCCGCAGGACAATACTCACGTGTCACTTTTTCAAACATTTAGAGACAAAATCATGTAAATACATGCAACAACTTTTCCAAGTACAATGTTTGGCAGTAACAAAGATGTTAAATAATTTAAATATTTCATTTAAATGTAAATGCTAAATGTAAATGTTAAATGTAAATGTAAATGCTAAATGTAAATGTTAAATGTAAATGTTAAATGTAAATGTTAAATGTTAAATCTAAATGTTAAATCTAAATGTAAAACTATGTTATTGCCAAACATTGTACTTGGAAAAGTTGTTGCATGTATTTACATGATTTTGTCTCTAAATGTTACATGTGAATATTGTCCTGCATTTTTTTAATTCATATGAAAACGCTAAATGTACGAAAACTGCAACAAGTCGTCCCTACGGCGCTTATTCCGGAAACACTATGTTCCCCTTCTGCTCCGCTTGGTTCTCATCACCTTTTTATGCGGCGATCATTGGGATTAGAATAATTAGAAGCGGTTTTGCAGAAACTTCCGATGTGGTGACGGGGAGAGGCCGCACGCCCCCCGCGTAGACCGAGATGGATGCGTCACACCGCGCGGCCTCCTTCGCGGTGACTAAGCACCTGAGCGCGAGGCGTGAGACGGCCCGGGATTACGGCGGTGTGAGAGGATTACCGAGGCGCTCGCCTGTCATTATATATATATATATATATATATATATATGAAGCTACTATATAATGAATAGCTCTGGTTCACAAAACCAGTACGAGCTGCTGTACAAAAATAATTAACCAGGTAAAAGTCCCTGGTGACGCCCGTGATGACTAATGTACGGCCTCGTCTCCCTGATACACTCACAGGCAATGAGTTACGCCCCAGAGGGTGGATTTCTTTCCCCTCCCCCATCATTACTGCAAGGGGTGGCGGGGGGGGGGGGGTTGCAACACAAGAGCGCCTTTCTCTCGGTTTACCCTCAACAACGATTCGAGCGTGCGTGTCGTTTTTTTTAAAACATTTTTAAATTCACCTCCACAGAAAAAGCGGGTTGCAAAACCAGAGCCGTGAAACTTTTCTCCCAAATCAGAGGTCCACGGTGAGACCTCAACGCCCGCCCACCCCTCCTCCTCCTCCCTCCAGCAGTGAGTAAACACACCACCCCCCTCCCCTCCCCAGTCTCACGGTGCCAGTTTCCATTCCCGGGCCTTTTGATGTCAAATTCCCGCACAGCGATAACAGTACGTCTTCGACCCGACGGGGCCGTTTGCTACTTGTTTAATTGCGCGTGGTGGTGGTTCAGCTACACGGCTCGTTTAAGAAGAGCTTAAAAACCGAGCTTCATCTAAAAGACCCATTTGATTTGACATTTCTCCTCCCGTTAAATGTCCACAGAACATTCCTGCTTTGCCCCCCCCCCCCCCTTTTGGTCAAGTGATCCTGAAGCAGCGCTCGGATCACTTGTTTGCTAAACAATAATTGTTTTTTTCTACATCGTCCTTCCTCATCGACCCTGTTTATTCCTCCTGAGAATCCTCTCGGGGGGGGGCAGTGCTAATCACCAAGGCGACGGTCGACACCCCCCCCCCCCCCCCTCTTCCCGCAGAGGCCCTCGGCGCCTCCGCTGTACCGTGCTGCCCGGACTCACTGAGGGGTTTGAGGACGTTGGCGGCGGACTCGTCCGGGTAGTCCCCGTCCGGGTAGTCACCGTCCGACTTGTACCCCTCCGCCGCGCCGCCGCGGGCGGCCCGCTCCCGCCTCTCCTTGTGGCTGGACTTGCGTCTGTGGCGCCTCCTGCGGTGGTAGCTCTTGGGCACGTGCACGCCAATGTACACGGTGTGGTGACCTGCAACAAAACGCCACACAATAGAGAGGGAGATTACACACGGGTGTGAAATCTTTTCTTATCTATCGCAGGGCTACTTTGACGCATTAGTTGATTTCTTTTTTTTTTTTTGGAGGGGGGGGGGGGGGCTGTGTGCTGAAGGGTTGTTGCTCATTTCCCAATCAGGAAGAGATACGGCCAAACTGTAAAGCCAAGTGAGCGTCAATGACTTCCTTCGCGGCAGCTCGTACGGGAAACAAAAGACTTTGAGAGTGCAGGAAGTCATCGGAGAAACATCCAGAGCATTTCAGAAAACTCGTCTCGTCCGACTGGCTCTTCCATGTGTCAGGGGTTGGGTGGGGTGGGGTGGGGGGGGGGGGGGGGGGGTAAATCAGGCTTCTTCGCAGAGGGCAAAGACCACCTGAGGAGGTTGAAGAGGAAGGGACAGGGATCTCTCTCTGAGGTCTTTCTCACGTGGCTTTCGGCTGACAGCCGAGCGGATATCAGCACTTGAGGGAACACGTTCCTGCTCAGGAACGTTTAGGCGCCGCCCCCCCCCCCCCCAGAGTAAACTTTCCCCTCAGCCGTGGCCGTCACGATTTGCCGCGCCTGCGAGCTTACCTTCCACCTCCTCCTCGTCGCAGACGTGTTTGACGAAGGAAGCCCCTCGGTCCAGGACGGCCTCGTCCTCCACTCTGCGAGGCCAACAGAGAAAGGTCATTCAACGTGAAACATTCTGCAGCTCCATGGAAACATTTTTTTTTTTTTTTGCAGCTCCGTTTAGGGTGAAACACAATCCTGATGACTTTTCTGCAGCTTCATATTGAACCAACGCTGAGGATTAGCTGGTTGTTTTGCACTCATGAACTAAATCTACAATGTGGCAACGAATTTGATATTTTGATTCATCGAAATAGAAACACACGGCAAAGAAAACAAGGCTTCAGGGTCAGAAAACCGTTTAAAGTGCATCAGCTTTCGTGATGGTGGAGTCATCGGCCAAAGGGACACCTCCCTATTTACCCACAATGCAGCACAAGACCTGAGGCACACGTTCAACTTCACATAATGACACACTGAAGGCCGGCGGCATCTTCTCTGGAAGGAACGTGGCTCCTCCGCTGCGGACTAACACGTGTAACGAAAAAGGGGGGGGGATTCGAGCCAAACGCCAACCTCATGATACACCTTTCTTTTTTTCTCCACAAGTAAAAACACAACAAAGGCCACGTTTACATCTGCGTTGAGGCCTCAACACGTCGGCTGTGCGTCAAGCACGTCAATGACTACGTGAACACCGGCGAGGAATCCCCATCTGGGGATGATAGCGCTTCAAAAACACAAGAGGACGGGAGCGGCGCACATAAAGCGCTGAACAAACAAAGTCCGGAAGGATACAACTTGTTCCCGCGGGTGCACCGCGAGCTCCTCTGGATTTCCCCTGTGGATACGCTATCTGTCCTTGAGAGAGACACACAAGCTCAAGGCTGATTGCAGACGTTACGTTGGTGCGCCAGCCCCCCCCACCTCCCAGTTTCAAACAAGTGGCGAAGAGGAGGAGCGTCCGCACTCGCTGCCAGAGTTTACACGCTTAGGCCCCCCCGGAGCCCCTGGGGAGGTCAAGCTGCCACGCGGCATCGCGTAGAGGGCGCCGCCGCCGCCGCTATCGCGCTTAGCTTCAGACTCCTGAAGTATGTGTGTGTGTGTGTGTGTGGGGGGGGGGGAGGGGGGGGGGGGGGGAGAAAGAGGTCAGTTCATCCCGAACTGTGAAGTACACATTCGCCGTGCTAATTAGCGCTCTGCCGCTACCGACGTCTCCAAAGCAAGTGAGATCGCACAAACACACACACACACTATCTTGGACGGGGTGTTCGGGTGGAGCTGCTCTGTGGCACCGGCTCAGGAGGTGCAGCAGGTAGTCGCCCCGGGGGGGGGGCGTTTACGTGCACGGAGAAGGGTCATGTAACAGGGGGGGAGGGGGAAGGGTCCGGGGGCCACACAGGAAGCTGGTGTTGCAGGTTTACTGCTAGCTTTAGCCCCTGGAGCCACGTTAATCTCTCCACTGAGGCCTCAGACAGGGAGGGGTAAAAGGGAGGACCCTCATGATGAGAAACACACCCCAGGTGGTGCGCAGACACACAGGATGCACGAGAAGATTACTGTTTTCAAACAGACACGGGGGGGGGGGGTGTTAAGTGGAACGAGGTGAAGAAACGTGCTCCTCACGCTTCGTCAGTAAAGTCGACGATGTGACGGAAGGTCAAGTAAAAATAAAAAGAAGCAAAACAGGGGCCAAATATCTGGTGTTGGTGCATGGAGGCGCCGATAAAGAACTTCATGTGGTAAACAGGAAACCCTTTTCTATTTCCTGCCGTGATTTCCTCTTCACTGCTTGATTAAAAAAAGAAGATGCACGCCCCCGGTGACCCGGGTGGAGGCAGGATAAACCCGTCGGTGCGTGAGGAGCCGGGGGATCAGCTGCTCGGGATCAGGGATCATCTACATCTCTTTACAGCGTGACGCAAGGCCCCAGCTCCCCCCCTCACCCACCCCCAGGACAGCAAGGTGGGTGTCCCCAGCGCAGCCTGTGTGCTTGTGCTTGTTGGGGGGTGGGGGGGGGTTCCCCAAAGAGGGAGATAACCGCTGCAATGCAGGACTATAAAAAGCCGGTGGTGGTAGTTTACAGACTGACCTTCTGTAGGCAGAGGCCCTCCCCCTCCCACACCTGTGCTCAGGTGATCGCGCCATTTTTAATGCTCCAATTAAAAAACAGCAGCCACCTCCCTGACTATCGGAGCCTTCGAGTGGACGAGGAAGACGGGCGAAGCGTCACCTCAGCATCTGCAGCCGCTCATCTGATGCTTTCTGGGTTTCACTTCTCATGTGGTGGGAACACTTCAGTAAATACACGGGGGGGGGGGGGGGGGGAGGGGCGGTGTGATTCCTGTAACTCTCACTCACTCACACTGGCTGCAAGTGAGGGTCTTCGAACTGCACGAAAACTTGTCAAATTCGTGTCAGACATTTTTTTTTTTTTTTAAAGGGGTTTCTGTGGGCGGAAGTGGGCGTTTCCGCAACTCGCAAAGAAACCGCCAAGTCTTGATCTCTTGCGTCACTGCGCAAACGTGGAAGCACACGCTGGCCCGCGTGCATGCGGATCCGTGCAGGGTGTCAGCTCATGGACCACATGCTTCGCGACGTGCAAACACAAACAAACAAACAAACAAAACCAAACACAAACACACAGCTTCGGCGCATACGTTTTGCAGCGGAGACACCTCTGCGCCACTTGGCCCCCGCGCGTCACGCTAATTAAAGGCGACACGGTTCTTGCTAAAAAGGATTAAACCGACCGCGCACGGGCGCAACCCGGTTCGAGAACGTGACGCAAGTTACACAATCGATAGCGCGCCGAAGTTGTGCAAACCCAAGAGGGAAATTTACGCACGGGGCTCGTCTGGTGGCACCGGAACAACGCCAGTCACATCGGCCGGTGAATCGTAGTCACCTGGTGCCCGATTCACACCGTACTCCCACCCACCCCCCGCCTCACCCCCGGACAGGAGCCGCTGCGGCTGAAAGGTGAAGCTCCGGAGGAACAAAGAGCGTTTCAACTCACTTCTTTTCGGAACCCATGGTGGCCGCGCTCGCCTTCAAGGGGCCGGTCGGCCCGGAGTCGGTCGAGTTGATCCCGCGGCTGAGACCAGAGTTGGGAAACCTTCAACTGTTCAATTCAAACAGTCCCCCGTGGAAATTTAATTAACAAAACAAAACAAAACCAAAACTTTTTAAAAAAAAGACAGAAGTCGAGGACCCTGGAGGTTTTGGTTTTGTTTCTTCTCTACTAATCGGAGTTGAAGCGGACCACGTCGTGTCCCGGTGTCATGTCCAACAGGGACGGGCTCCTGTCGGGTCGCGCTGGTTCTGGTTCGCGTGCGGAGGAGCTGTGTGAGCGCAGCGCGTCTGTTTCCATATTTAAAGTGCCATCCCTCCTCCTGCCGTGACGCCACCGGGGGCAGAGAGGAGGAGGAGGAGGAGGGAGAAGGGGGGGGGGTCAGAAAGTTGCTTCGGCGTGGCGCACCAAATATTCACAAATCGATTCTGGTTCCCCGGATGGATTCAACAATGAGAACAGAGAAATTTTCCATTTCAGTGGCTTCGCGCTTTTACGCGTTTCAAACAAGACTCGACTAGTCGGTGTTTCACGGTCAAGGGGTTTTAATTTAGCAGTACACACTGGTATCTGCATCACACACACACACACACACTATCTGAGGAGACTGGCGACATCTTCTGGAAGAGCTGAACAGCATCATCATCATCATCATCATCATCGTCGTCGCTGGTTTTAACCACACAGGTTATATTTGAGACACTTTTAAAAACGTCTATTTACTGCATTAGAAGACCACAAAAATGTACACGAGCATTTCAAGTTTAATGTTATTTGCTAGAACTGACAGTACAAAACATGACATAAATACACAAGAAAAAAAAGTTCATAAAGTTTCTTTTCAGTAAAAACAAGTTGCAGGTCGGATCGCGGGTGATGATTGTGATTATTAGAAAAATAAACAGCCGCCAAGGAGGCATTTCATACTTATAAAAAGTCACTCCGTTTAGCTTTTCCTCCTCCTGTGAAGCGGATTAGATTTTCCAAATCGCAGAGCGATCTTCACAGCGTGCTCAAGAACCGCTTCACCTGAAACGGAACCGCAAGAGCCGTCAGTGACACACAAAGCTTTCCTCCTCTTTGTCTGGTTCCAACTTGAAAAACAAGTTGCTTTGTGCCGTCGGTGCAGTTAATAGTAAATGTGGCACCACTTCCTGTTCGTGCAGTCGAGATCTGTAGAAAAGGAGCCTGCGTCAGCGGGCCCCCGGTCTGGCCTCGTTTCAGTGTGTGCAACCCGGGTATCAGAGAGATCACACTGTGCAACACGCATGACCCCCCCCCCCCCCCCACCCCCGCCCCACCCCACCAACCCTGGGAACCTGTGTAAGCACTCAGCCTGGTTAAAGAAGGTTCATTCAAGTACTCCCAATACGTCACAAATGGTCAAATGGCGAGTTAGAACTGCTACATTTCGGACCAAAGTACGTGGGTGTTATCAGCAAAATGACCCTCAACATTTCAAAAGCAAACACTCGATATAAAGGAAGAGTGGCAACTCTGGCAAAAAAAGGTCATTCAAGGTCATTTCATTCAGGAAAAAAAAGCAAAAGAAAACTGGCAAAGTTCAAATTTGATCAGGTTTCCAAATTCAATCATTTCTTTCGTCTTAGTCCTGATTTTTTTTAAATAATAGGTCAACTTCTCGCAGCGTGAGGCCATAATGCGTCTCTCACCTTCTCGATCATGTCGGCGCTCTGGATTTCGTCCCCCTTGAAGTCCTCGTTCACGTCCATGGTCAAGACGGGCACGTCGCTGAGATACTCAAAGTCCATGCTGAGAGCAGAACACGTGACACAGAACAAGTGATGCTTGAGCAACATGAAATATATATATGAATTAGACTGTTAGCAGCTCCAGCCCCCCCCTCCTCCTCCTCCTCCTCCTCACGTCATGGTCTTGTGCTGCAGCCAGCTCTCGTGCTTCCGGTGGAGCTCCTCCAGGTACTCCAGAGGGATGTCCTGCTCCTCCTCTCTGCCCCTCAGGTGCAGCCGCTCCAAACATCTCTGCACATGCAACGAAAGGAAACGGAGTTGCTCGAGGCGAAGACATCGTCCCCATGGGGAATGGGGGGGTGGGGGGGGGGGGCGGCGCAAAAGTACCTCGGGCGAGGCTCTGAGGTAGATGATCCCATCGAGCTCGAGGTGCTTCCCGAACTGGCTGTGCAGCCAGCCGTGGCAGTCCTGGTAGATGGACCACTCCGTCTCATTCAGGCACTTCCTCTCGTACAGGTTGGCTGCAAAGACGTACCTGGGACATGGCGTGGACATGGCGCTCAACATCTGCATCGTTCACATTATTGTTTAAATTAGACGCGACTGGATTTCTTGGGTCACGAAGTCAAATGTGGTCATTTTGTCCATTGGGGAGGGATTAAATTAAATTATTTTGACAAAAAAAAACAAACATATCAAAACTCCAAACCGGTACCTGTCACTGTAGATGGACCGCTCAAAGAACTGCACGGGATTCTCCGCCTCTCGGAGCTTCCCATTGGCCGACTTGATCTGCGCTCGCACGCGGCTGATGCAGGCGTAGCTCTGGAAGGTGTGGGCCCATCGCTCCGGTTCCTCGTACATCATCTGCAGTACGTTCCCTCCACTCCTCTGAGATGTGGTGAGCTCCTTTAAAAACAGAAGGAATTATGTTTGCGTCAAAAGTACTGCCTCCCTACTGCGGTGAATAAACCCGCGTTTGTAAATCTGTTTAAAATAAACGTTTAAAGAAGGCTTTTCTTAATCCCACTCATTGCATCATGAGGGAATCCGCCTAATTACATGAGCGCAGGCCGCACACGGGGGTCGACCCAACGCAGCCGTGCACGCTTACGCAGAGTCGTCTAAAGAGGCCTCCTGACAGCTGTCCACACTGAAAATATCAACGCGCTCTCGATTTACACTGGAAACCAGTGTTGCGGGGCTGAGCCACGTGGCAGGGTTTAAAAGAAACACCGTTACACCCTTTTTTTTGATGCCACTTAACATTTCCCGTGGTATTTGACAAGTGGAGCGTTTTGATGAAAACATCTTTTAAGCTGACCTCATAGCAAAAACATTAAAATACCATTAAAGTAGAGCTGACACAATAATTGGTCTTGTCTTCTAAAAGAGGTGGGAACTATTTATTTTTCTGTTATTGCTGAACCTGAATGTCAAAGCTGTGACATGGGAGATGCATATTATATATATATATATATATATATATATATATATATGCGCGAGGTCACAGATGTTTTCTGACGGCAGCTGCACTAGCGAACACAGAGGAAGACTCCTCGGGTTGTCTCCGCAGTGCAAAACGTCAAGTGAGTGATCCCATGGGGACATAACGAAGCCAACTGTCCACAGCGCAGGCGGTTTTATTAAAAAAAAAAAAAAAAGGAGCGTCACGTGGTGTACCTCGAAGTCGCTGCCTTTGGTTTGGACGTTGCACCACCTGGCGATGGGCTCCGGCACCACCTCCCAGTCCGGGCTCACCTGCTCCAAAAGGCGCACAAAGGTGGACTTGCCCGCGGCTGAGGAACGAGGGGGACCGGTCCGGGAAAAAGAGAGACAGACACACAAGGACAAAGTGAAGACATTTAGCGACACCTGTGAAACGTACGTACGTACGTACGTACGTGCGCGCGCGAGGGGGGGTGGGGGGGCTACTGCGCAGGGTTAGCACGTAGCTTAGCAACGGCAGGGGTTAAACGTTAATTGTTGACTAATTGACTCGAATAAAATAAAATGCGTGTGTCCACGGCGTCTGTCCACGTCACCGTGCAGCTGACAGATGATGAAGTTGAGCGAAAGTGTCCTTTAAAAAAAAAAAAAAAATTAAGGTCACAACGAGGCTGCCGCACTCACCGATGTTTCCCTCGATCGACACCCGGCGAAGGCGTCCGTTCGTCGGGTGGGGACACGGCCTCTTCGGGGCAACCTCCATCGTCCAGGAAGTATAAGCGAGTGCTTATCGATCGGATTGGGCGATCGATCGTTGCAAGCGGGCGGGCGGGAGCGCGCGCGCATCTGCGGGAGACGTTCGCTGGTTGTTTAATGTTTGGCGGGGTTTTTCTCAGCTGGTCCGCGCCCCGGAAGCAGCTGCTGCCCCCCCCCGCAGCGGAGGGTTAATCACCGGGTGACACGAGGTGGACTCCTGCAGTCATTGTGGTAGCAGCAACGACGTGTACTGGAAGAATCAGTGTGAAAACTACAACAGCGCCTATTTAAATGTGCAAAAAGTACTAGATTGTATTTTATTCTACTTAGTCATGCATTTTAAATGTTACTCGAGTAAAAGTATTGACAACATGGATGCAGAAGTACTCATTCTAAAGCACTTTTATTTTGTCGCTGGTTGTAATGGATCTCGTTCAAACTGCTTTAAACACTTAAATCTAAAACACTGCATCACACATTTTGTATGTAAAATGTTAAAAGCGCGTGCATTCCAACAGTTTCTGCACTGAACACACAATCCATTCAAAGAGTCAAGACCACCTTTATTTTCCTTGTAAACAGCATGAATCAATTCAGTAGCATTGAAAACCCCTATTAAGCCATTATATACACACACACACACACATTTCATCACTTATTACAGTCCAGGAGGAACAAGCTGTAGGCAACATGTTGTGGGCATTTCAGGAGGATGAGACTCGTCCCGGGACGACATATTTTCTATTACATTTTCAGATATCTGGTGAGCAGTAACATTCATAATAGTTAACTAAGAATGCGGGAAAAAAAAGACACTCCACAATAAAAACAAACAAGATTTTAATATCTGGGTGTGGGGGTGGGGGGGGGAGAAGCCTCTAAAAAGACTTGACGCATTCTTTAAACCAAAAGCTACCCCTCCATGCTCGCTGAAAAGAAAAAAGATCTTTAAGACAGGTCTAACCCTCTGTATTTACACGTGTGCGTTGAAGCTTACGCCTCTAACTAATGATATAAAGATATATAAACTGTTCATCTTTCAACCCCACCTTGAAGAGAATTCATTTTCCACCGTACACCTGAATGAACGCACGATAAAACGCAACATTTTGAGAAAGTAGGAGCGAGCCGACTGGTAAACCTTTTAGTGTCGTCAATTATTGCATAGCAAACTACACTTTGAGATCCGACGGGGGCTCAGCCATTGTTGTGACATTCATTTGGGGGAAATAAACTATGCTTGGTCACACGACTTCTCTCAAAAGCAGTCTATGAAAAAAAACATTCAGGCAAAAGAGGTCAGGAAAATAGTTCAAAGTGCTTTGTGGCCGGCAAGATAACAAGGGACGCAGCAGCTTAATCCAATGGGTTTTTTCAATTAACTGTGGCTGTTTGGACTTTAAAGACAGGTCTCTACTTCTATTAGGACATTTATATACAATTTAAGGTTTTAGATCCCTAGACTTTCCTAAAAATGCATTTATACTTTAGGTCATGAGGGAACAGGTCACTAGAAAAGGCTAAAAGGAATCCCTGCTACGACAATACCTAGCCTCACTTCTACGTCCTTCAACACATTCATTGATCATAACCTGCACACAACACTTAGTAAAAACACTAACTAAATAGGGGAAAGGTTGGTGAGGAGTATGGTTTTAAAAAGAAAGAAAAAAAAAAAACTCAAGAGGTGGTGTGTAAAATTTGATGCCATGTCAATCAAGTCAGTGGCATATGGCCTTTATCTTCTTCCAGCGCTCACGGTTGAAATAGGGCAATTATGAGCCATGCGAGGCACTTAGGGTTATTTTCTATATATGTGAAAAGTAACAGACGCAACCCAGATCCTTCTATGTAGACTAAAGAATAAAATAACTAAACTAGTGTGGCGATCAGGCTTAAAGGCTGGTTTTAATTCTTGCCATAACACCATCAAATATACCAATATTACAATACAGCAACTCTGCAGAAACACTCTTCCTCCCTGCACGCAAGTTACAAACGGGAATGCAAGAGCGTGAAAATATCTGGTGTTTTCAGAAATTCAAGTGAAAGAATCTGTGCATTAGAATAGAAAACTAATGAACCCACGTCTATGGTATCCTTAGTGTCAGCCACGACTGAATAGTGGGGATCTTTCCATACAGCAAAAAACCATTTCCTCCCATATGCTAATCTATGGTTTGTTCAATTGAGCGCGTCATCCCTGATGGCATTAGTCCCCGGTGCCTTAAACCTGCCAAGATCCTGCCTTCTTCCTGGCCTTCTTAAAAACGTTTCCCCCCCGTATGGAAATATAGTATCTACTGCATACATACAGCCAGGGCGGGATGGGTATCTGTGCAAAAATTAGAAGACCAATGAAAGATTACATCGCCGTTTATCTGTCCTTGGTTGTCAGTTTTTCGATCAGCTCCTGAAGCGGGACCAGCTCTTTACGGTCGATCAGGTTGAACTCCTGAAAGGGGAAAAACACAAACACCCGCTTTAGAATACTGCGTCTCACACACACACACATAGGAGTAAAAAAAAAATCAAATGGCGGGGAGTCTGTACCTGAACAAAAAAGATGAAGTGTTTGAACGACGTGTTGAGGTGGGCCTCCTCCTGCAGCTGCATCACGGAGTCAAAGTGCTGGTGGTAGATGTGAGCGTAGACCCTGAACAGGCGCTTCAGAATGGTCTTCGCCACCGACATAAAGTTTCGCTTAAAGGGGACACCTTGTGGGGAAAAAGAAGAAAAAAAAAAAAAGATTCACGCGATACTACAGCAAAGATATACATAGTGCAAACAGGCAGAGCAAATTACTTCAATGTAGTGAGGGATTTTTTGAGTTTCAAAATGCCCTCAAGTTTTGCAAGTCTTTCCTTTTTCTATGATGTCTTCCTTCAAATCTCAAACAGCGCAGAACAATGAAACCACAGCTGTATGGTGTTCTCTTGATCGCACAAAGGTCTTTTAACAAATTAGGAGAAGTGCAAACGTTCTTGAGCGCCACACCTCGTGGATACATGGCGTCCGCCACTTATCTGCACTGGTAGCCGCCCAACTCAGCGCATGCTGCCGCTGCTGGTTGTGGCGGTTTGCATGTGATCTCTCTTCAAGCGGCGTCCAGATCAGGAGAAAGAGATACCTTCGACACGTACCTAAACAGGCATTCACCTTGTGTATTTAAGGGTCTCTCACTGAGAGCTGAGCGTTAATTAGAAACCAGAGAGAACACGTCAAACACACACGATGAAAGATGGAGGGAAGATCCATACCGATCTTTGAAGGGAAAAGTGTCTCATCGTCCAGCTGGTCCTGCACCCAGGTCATGAGGTAATCAATGTACTTGGGAGCGGAGCATTTGATGGGCTTCTTGATGTTGGTGCCATCCGCCCAATGGTACTCATACCTGCAGGAATGGGGATGACAAACATTAGATTAAAAAAAATAAAAATAAAACATTTGTTGATACCATCAAGGGTTCACAGTTGTGGTTCAGATTCAACAACACGATTTCTCTTTCGAAGCTAAATCTTGTGAGCTCAGCTTTCCCTACGAGACGCTAGCACGTAAACACTGCAGCAGGAGGCCACAGTATTTCCCATGAGAAAGCTAACTAGTCTTCAATTTGATTCACAGTCACATTGGATGACAATGTATGCAAGTTATTATTTTGTCGCAGTAACACCTCGATCCCACAGCCGAACTCACTTCGGCCCAGCAGACATGACTGGACAGCTTTCCTCTCTGCAGAAATCTGTGATGGTTCCATACAGCATGTTGATCTGGTTGAAGAAATCCACAGCTGAAAAATGAATGTAGAGAAATGTATTAAATACGTTGTGTGCCAGTATAAACAGCCCCCCCCCCCCCCTCCTGGCCCCAGTACAGACTGTAAACACTCCCAGTTCTCTGGAACACATTTTGTTATCGCTCATTCCGTCAGAGGGATTCATTTAAAGTGTTGGTGCTCCATTTGCTAATCTCGCTGGGGGGGGGGGGGGGGGAACCAGCCGCGGTGTGAGGTCCTGTAAAGGGAAACAGCGGTTCCCTTTTATGTTTGATACGGTTCACTCGGTCTCCAGTAAAGATACTTTATTAAGATAAGTTGGATGTACTTCTTGCTTGTTAGAACAGTCCCTTTCGCCATGCTCTCAACTGATGGACGTTCACGTTGCCATGACAGGTGCAAGAGTCCTCGTCACCGAGACACACTTTGAGTGGGCGTGGCTGGTGTATGCGGAGAGACAGCTGCAGAACATCAGAGATGCTTGAGGATCTTCATTGCATGTCATAACCCCCTCTCTTCCTCTACCGTCATTACAAGCAGAACCCCCCCCCAAAAAAGTCATAAACTTATGAACTGTGATTTTACGCTTAGTTCCCATTATTATGCCAGATAAAAACTAGCACTGAGTCACAGCCAGTCACTTCCACTGAGCTTTTGTGAAAGAACTGTAATTAAAGCAACGAAGCCATCTCACCGCGGCTCTAAAATGTGTGAACTCGCCGATCTACAAGATTCCCTGTCAACATTGTGTAGAAAAGTGGAGAAATAAAGTCACCTGGCTTTAGTTAGCTTTGTACTGCAATTGGTTAAAAAATACATCACAATCCAATAATGCCAAATCAAAAACAGAAAAAAGTAAAGCATGAACAAATTTATTGACGCATTCTGTTTCATACTTTGTGATCTGCATCGAAGTAATGTAACAACATGAACAGATCAATATTGAAAACCGATCAATTAAGGTTAAAGTGTTTTACAGAAAAGGCCACATCATCTGTTCACATGCTGAGACAATGAACATTTACACCCCCCAGGGGACGAGAGGAAATTAAGCAGCTAGTCATTCATCTCCATTTGGAGGAATGTAAACAAGTGTCTCAGAAGATCGAATCTCTTTAACATTCAGAGTGGTTTTTCCAGCATGAATGCACACTCTTGTGAGGGAATGCCAAGATCTTACACCCTGATGGCTCCCTCACATGGATTCCTGATACGGAAGTATTGTGATTTTGACAACAGGACTCCTCAGAAGCATGCAAACAAACACTTTTTAAAACAACAAAAAGGGAGACAGGTACAGCGTGTGAATCTGCCAGGAAGCTGAATCTATAAAAGGTTGTTTTAAGGAACGGACGGGGGTGAAAAATAAAAAGAAAGGTAAAACTGCACTTACTGTTGACTGCGACCCACTCATTTAAGTCTTCGCCCTCGGGCAGCATGACCGCCATGCGCAGGTTTCCACTTCCCAGCGTAGCCTCTGCATGTTTCAACAGCTCGTACTGGTGAGAACCCTCCGGTATATTCTTCTTGGGCTTGAACGTCTTGGATGAACGGTTTCCACTAAGAGTCACATTTTAAAAAAAGAGGAAGAACAAACGGCGTGACAAATAAGGAAGGAGCCACATGTGATTACAAATCACACTGGCTCCAGCTGACGGAATTGTTGCCGACTAAAAGTCTTGATGTTTTTAAAAGAGCAAACAAAAGAGTTGAGCCCTTGTTGACGTGTTTGGCAGAGCAGACCAGTGTGCTTCTCTCTCTCTGTGTGTGTGTGTGTGTGTGTGTAATGAGGCCATTTAGGGAGGTGCTGTATTCAATCGCCTCTCCCAGGCCCATTAACGAGAATCTGAGTCATCACAGCATTACAGGCGGCACGTTAAAACAGACTTTAATTGGAGCACTGACGGCTATCAAAACCAATCTGTATCAAAATCCTAGATCATTTTTTATAAAATGTTAATTAAAAAAAGTTGAGCAGTGGTTTAACGATATACTCAGGTCTGGAATGGGATTTTGATCAACTTGCAGCTAACGTTAAACCGATGAATCTCTATTATCTTGGAAACGATGACATTTAACACTGAAACCTATATATGGCGTATATTTGTCTGGGGTCGAGTGTCGTGTTGTTAACCTCTACTGTCCTCTTCCATCTCTACAATAACTCAAATCCACACATGGGCTTTTCTGATTAGTGAGTTAAATATCACAATATTAATAATTGCAGCAAATAGGTGAAAGCGGAGCTGGATTAGCTAACGTTAGTTTTAGCAGTGTTCACACCAGCAAATATCCACGCCAGCCGGCCTGACAGCCTCTCTAGGTTACAATTTTCTCTCGGGACAGTGTAATACTTCTCAAAAGTTTAACGCCAGAACATATTATCAGTACACATGATCTACTATGGATGAAGACGTTAATTATCCTAAAAATGTAACGACAGCACTACGAATCACACCAGGCATTCGGAGGTTAGTCCAGCAAGTAGTCCTAGCCCGTATATTTGCTATCGCTAGCTAGCTAGCCGTGTTGTAAGAGCTACGTAACGCGAACTCCGCCAATACTTCCAGAATATAAAACGACGTGACAAGACAACGCAAGCATCCGTGACAGAAAATCTTACTCACAAAAGAAAGCTCATGTTTCCTCGGACCGTAGAAAATCACCCTCTTGTCAAATAGCTAACAGACAGGCAGGAGTGCGACCAAAGGTGAGGTTGTTTGCTAAAACTCTCAAGTGTCGCACGTCCTCGAATCTTTTCGGGCTCGCCTTCCGCGGTCCTTCGGACAAATCCAAAACAGCTATTTCTGTGGAGGAACTGACTAACCGCATTTACACGTTCGTAATACAGAGAAAACAAATTAATGCCCTGGACAAGCTGGTCCAGTGTAAACTGTTCTGTACGCTGAGAGGCAGCAGCGTACTAAATGTAACGAGAACTTCTTCTTTTGGCAACCGAAGCCGATTAGGACGCATTTCCGCGGTGCGACGCCATCTAGCGGAGGACAATTATTTGCACTACAATTTCAGCTGGAGATAAATTTAATTCAATATTGTTTTTGTGAGAACTCAAATAAATCCTTTGCACGTTTCCCCAATTTATACTAAGAATAAAGGATGTTTGACTGTTAAACAAATCCTCACGACCCGTCGGAGTTAGGAGTACTTCAAGAGCACGGCGTAAAAAAAACACGAAGAAGAAAGAGCGCTTCCTGTAGTGTCAAAGTTCACACACTAGCTTGTCAGAAACCCCAGCTAGCAGAGCAGCTAACGTCCCCGAAAATACTATTTCCCCTGTCAAAATGGAAGTAAATCAAGCTAAACAGGAACACCTACTTGCGTTAAAAGGTACTTAATTTCCTTGAAATAGCCTTGATAATCTGATTCTAGATGAACCAGGGGTGAAACGGACGCGTTATTTTAACCCACTGTTGAGTGTTGTAGATTTTAGCTTCTAATAGCACTACTCAATATTTTACATTCGACTCAATACAAACCAGCACTATTTGTACTTTTCTTTATTTTATTTGACCTCAACGTTGAGGTCGAATGACACTGTTAACCAATATATTACAGCATTTCTGTTGTGTTGTTAGCTAATTTAGCTAACAACTGTTAGCTAATTTAGCTAACAACAAACAGCTAATTTAGCTAACAAACACAGTTAATTAAACCCTCCGGTTTATTATCCACGTGATGTTAAATGCCTAAACATTCCATTACAACCGACTCGAACTAATGTGTCAGTCTAAAAACCTTCTTTTGCTGACGAATGTGCAGCCTTTAAAGGTTGTAATTACATGTGTTGTATTTATAAGACGTCATAAGTAACGGCCCTGCATAGCATGTTCTTGCTTTGTGAATATGGATCCAGTGCACATTTTCGTTGTTACGTTTTGGTTGAAAGGTGACAGCTGCTAAAATGCTCCTGTTAACACTAGACCATCAATAAAAGGTAGAGTTGAGTACCAAATGATTAATCTGACACTCCGTCAGAGACTTGTCATTTCTATGCCTCAACCAGACAACAAAGCATGTTGAAACATTTGAACTCGATGGCTACAATAGACAATGACCTGTTGTAATGAAACCCGACAGGGTGATGGCTGAATGGTACATCATCTTTCACCCGACTTGTGTGTCCGATCGCTGACCAACGTCCCTTTACTTTACAGTGATGCGCTTAACAAAACCGACACTCTTCACCAACCTGCCGGTGACGTGTGAAGATCGAGATCTGCCAGGTAAGCCGGATCCGCTTTAGACAGATCTGTAGGGTAAGAGGATGTGTGTGTGGACAACAAGGAGGTATGACACCTGAGATGGGTTATTAGTGTCAGCTTTATCTATATACAAGACATTGCATTTTTAAAACCTCAGATTTGGCCAATTACTCTACTGTTGGTTGATCCAATACAGCAGCAGCACACAGCATCGGATGCTTCGTGAATGGGCATTCAAATATTTACATTCCAACAAAAATGTTGGCGGAGTTTGCCGACAAACATTTTAAGATGTATTGTAAGTAACCATCATACCTTCGCACTATGGGAGGAAAATTGTCTTTCTTTATCTCCAAAGACAACCAGATGTCTCCATACCCGATGTTTTTCATTATTTTACAACAAGAGAGTAGTTTCAAAGAATCCTGACTTCTCAGGCTCATCTTTTGCATTCTATTCCGGTTAAAATAAATCCATGACTGTAATTTAGAAACTGGCAGCAGGGTTTTAGAACACAAGTTAAACATTTCCTGATCAGGTGCACAATGGAAAGCGACGTGAGGACTGACAACAGGCTGGAAGTTCTCTTAGTTCTACTTTTAGTGTATCTGAGAGTATCTCTTCTGCTTTTCCTCTTCTCCAAATACGACTTTCAACCAATTGCAGACATTGTCTGTGGCTGTGTGACGCTTTCACAAACTTCCCCCTCCGGGCAGCAGAAGCTGCAATGTTTATGTTAAAACATTAAACTCATGGCACATATCTTAATGTCATCAAACGTAATCATAATGAAAAGACAAAGCCGTATCAAATGATTTTTGAACTGCTGGCCTAGTTTTTATAGCGTTGTGTATTATATATCTCAGAATTTTCCCCTGCAGACGAGTTAAGTTTTTATTTCCCCTCAAATCAAATTATATGACAGGGAAATGCGCCCGCTGCACTGGCAGCTGAACCTCTAACAAACCATAAGTCCAAATGACACTTCCCAGAAGAATCAAGTCACGGCTAATCTTATCGTTCACAAAGAGGAATTAGTGGATTTTTGACATCAGTTACAACACATGAGGAGTAGGAAGGGGAAACAAAGCTGAACTGTTTGTTGAGTCATTGATCGAACAGAGAGATGTGTGAGCAGCAATGATTATATTCATACAAAGATCTGAACACAACAACACCCACAGACTGCTTTTAAACCCGGACCAGCTTGACATAGGAAGGTTCTATATGTTGGTATAAATAAACTTGTATCCTGGTCTTTATACAGTTTGCAAAATGATGAAGGTGCACGGTATTGTTTTCATAGCAAAAAGACACATTTTGTTGGTTGGTTAAATCACTTCTGTCTTCACCTCAGGGGCTGCTTCAATGTTTAAGTCTCATTGGTTTTTTTTTTTCTCCACAGGGGATTTGTTTGGTCAGCTTATGAGGGAGGACCCCTCCACCATCAAAGGAGCAGAGGCGCTAATGCTGGGGGAGATGCTGACGTTGCCGCAGAACTTTGGGTATGTACCGCTGACCAGGTGCTGGAGAATCGACCAATGAGCGGCGAGTACTTTTTGCAGGCGCCAGCCTGTTTTCGAGGGTGACAGATTTCGATCCCCCCCCCACAGAAATATATTCCTCGGTGAGACCTTCTCGAGTTACATCAGCGTGCACAACGACAGCATCCAGATGGTGAAGGACGTGCTCGTGAAGGTGCTATAAATGAAGGCCTCTTTCCGAGCCCTCGTCACGCACTCCGCTCTCTGGGTTTTTTACCCACCGCTGTGCTCTTGTGCCCCCCGCCCCCCCCCTCCGTGACCTCCTGCAGGCGGACCTCCAGACCAGCTCACAGAGGCTCAACCTCTCGGCGTCCAACTCGGCAGTGGGCGAGCTCAAACCGGAGAGCTGCATCGACGACGTCATCCACCACGAGGTCAAAGAAATTGGGACGCACATGTGAGTGATTGTCTCTCAAAGCGCGGGTCAAAACCAGTGCGTGTGTTTTTTTTTTTTTTTATTGGTATCCTAAATGGTTTCTTTCCTTCCGAATCCGCAGCCTTGTTTGTGCAGTCAGTTACACCACTCAGTACGGGGAGAAGCTCTATTTTCGGAAGTTCTTCAAATTCCAGGTGAGTGCTGTTTGCGCGTTCTCGTCAGACGGCAGTGGCCTTGGAAGAGACCTGAGAAATATCACAGGTCCACAACAGGCCCGAGGGGCGATTAGCCTCCCAGCTCTGGACCCTGGGGCTCTCGCCTCCTGAACCAGCAGCGCTGTATTATCCTCGAGACTCTTGTTTCCTTCCTTTTGTCAGCTGCAGTTGTTTTTTTTTAAATCTTCTATTTCTGCTGCAATGGATGCACAGTGTGAGAAAACCACGGCGTTCAGTTTGCAATCTATCCTCAATCAGGTCTTGAAGCCGCTGGACGTGAAGACCAAGTTCTACAACGCGGAGGTAAGGGTGGCGCTCTCGAACGCGTCGCTAGAACTCAACAATGCAGAAAGCCAAGTTGTTATCGTAGCATACAACGTGCTTTGTTCCATATTTCATTTCCTAGTTGGGAATGTTCCCATGTGCTATTAGGGGCAGTTAGTATACGGATGGACTCCTGGAAAACCCTTGTACCTCCAGTAATGTTGACTAAACAGAAATAAACGCACTGTAAATGTTATTGTTTTTATAAGTTGGAGATCAAGTGTTTTCCTCACAGAGGCAACCAGCTTTGTTTCTTTTTTTTTTTTTCCTCTCCTCATTTTCACACCAGTAGCCTTTATTTATGCAAATATTTGCTGTCATCATCTTTTGGCATGTAACTTCATTTGTTCATTGTGTCTTGTATTTTATTTTCTCCATTAGAGTGACCTCAGTTCTGTGGTAATTGTTCCCTTCTGTTCTCATTGCTCACATCGGCTTCCCTCATCCTTTTTTCGGTGCAGCAGACCCGGCTCTCTGGGGCCAAACAGAAAGGTGCAAAGTAGAAGAATGGAAAGGAATACACGAGTCCCACGACTCCAGATTAGTCAAACGCAAACGCGGCATTGATTTGTATCACACCGGACGTGAACCTTCCATTATTCTTCTTCGGCCCTTTTCTTTGGACGCTCTCTCGCTTTCTCGCAAACTCAACCTTGTCACAGGGCGTGGGCTTTTCAAGTGAAGTGCGTGGTGTTAAAGGGTGGTGTGGGGTGGTGGGGGTGGGGGGGGGGGGGTGCATTGATTCTGCAGTCTATCATACCAAATTATGATTGCGCACTGTGATCATTCTCAAATGTAACACTGCAGAGGGGATTTCATCTGCACAGCTGCTTCTGAGTCTCGGCCAGTGATCGTAAAACCCAGATCACGTTCCTGTTCCGATGGTTTGTCAGTGGGTCAGTGGGTCAGTGGACCCCGATCCCACGTGATGAAATGTGAGGTTCCAGGGTGTTGGTTGAAACGCATGGAACTGAGACCGCTAGGCTCTGTGATTTAACAATAACGGTCCATGTCGTGAGCGCAAGGCATGGACTAATCTCTGCTCCTCTCACTGCTTCTGACTATCGGAGAGGTTGCACTCGAGGGTTGACAGAGAGTTACTCTCCAGAGCATCAACCGGGGGGAGGGGGGGGGGGGGGTTTAGTACGAGGGTAGGGAAACTAGTCAGGTAAAATGATTTTTATGTTGCTGATAACGTAAGTTACTTCACTTTTTAATCCATATAACATCAGGTTTTGGTTTACAATCACCTGCCGTTGGTTGGTGTGATTTGAAACAATCTGTCTGATGTCTTGGGATGAACTGTGGACTGGTAGAAATCTGTCCGTGTGCAACCCCTACCGAACGCCTCCACACTAACCAAGTCCTCCAAAGGCACGCTGAGCGTTAGAATCCAACGTAATGCCGAGGTGTAGTTAATGACACTCACACATCGACCAACCCGAGTGGAAGCGAGGGTACGTTCACATTTCCTCGCAGCTGCGATAAAAACGATAATTCTGTAAGACGGCAAATCTTTTGCTCTAGCTCTCACCTCTGAAGCTTCACAGGGAGCTCTGGTGAAACTCTAGAAGGCTTTTTTTTTGTACCCAACTAAACAAGGTATCCCGTTGCAGCTTGTGGGGACCGGAGGAATGTCGCAGCGAATTTAAAACTCTCTGAGTAGGACGCGTGTGGGCGAATGTGAACCTACCCTTACCCTTCACGTCCCCCTCCCCCCCCCCCCCCCTTTCACCTAATAGCCAGCGATGACGTTGCTCAGCTTGCCTTAGAGATCACGTGTCTGTGCCGCATTGAAACCACCCCGAGTCAGTGATCTCTGGCCTTCTCGCTTCATCCAGACGGATGAAGTGTTCCTGGAGGCGCAGATCCAGAACATCACCACCTCCCCGATGTTCATGGAGAAGGTTTCCCTGGAGCCCTCCATGATGTACAACGTCACGGAGCTCAACACCGTCGCCAGCGGCGACGACGGGTAAAGCGCCGTTTCCCCCCGTTTCCTCGCCGACGCGCTTGCCGTCGGCTCTTTTCTCATCCGCTTTACCTTTTCCACTTCCAAGGGAGTCCACGTTTGGCAAAATGTCCTACCTGCAGCCCATGGACACGCGGCAGTACCTGTACTGCCTCAAGCCGAAGCCGGAGTACGCGGAGAAGGCCGGCGTCATCAAGGGCGTGACGGTGATCGGGAAGCTGGACATCGTGTGGAAGACCAACCTCGGGGAGAGAGGGAGGCTACAGACCAGCCAGCTGCAAAGAATGGTACCAGGGTGCCTCTTTTAATGTCACCAAAATAAAAGAACCGCTTCAGTTTTTATCATTTTTCTGTTCCCTTCCAGGCTCCAGGGTACGGAGACATCCGGTTGTCTTTGGAGACGATTCCCGACACAGTCAACCTCGAAGAACCTTTTGACATTATCTGTAGAATCACCAACTGCAGGTAAAAACAACACAAAAGTCTGAGGAAAGATCACAAGCCTGACACAGCGGTGACAACCAACATGTCCCCCCCCCCCCCCCCCCCCCCCGCCCCCCCCCCTTGTTGTAGCGAAAGAACCATGGACCTGGTGCTGGAGATGTGTAACACCAGCTCCATCCACTGGTGCGGCGTTTCGGGGCGCCAGCTGGGGAAACTCTGCCCGGGGGCCTTCCTCTCTCTGCCCCTCACGCTCCTCTCCTCCGTCCAGGGTCTGCAGGTAAGGGACCGAGAACTCCCCGGACCGCGGGTTCTTTGACCCCGGGGCCGGCGCCGACTGATGCGCTGCACGTCCTTGTTTCAGAGCCTCTCCGGGTTGAGGCTGACGGACACGTTTCTCAAGAGGACGTACGAGTACGACGACGTCGCACAGGTGTGCGTGGTCTGCCCTTACAGCAGCAACGAGTGCTAGGGAGCGGCAATGGACCGACGCTGGAATTCTGCACATAACCTTTCACTCTTTTTGCGACCTGAGGAGATCGCACTGTACATTTTAAAATTTACTTGTGAATAATATGAATCCCTTTCTGCTGAAAATAATAATGTAAATGTGAATAAATGTTAGGGTTATTAAAATATCTGCAATCTTTGATCATCACGGTGCTTATTGTGTTTTTTCATCTTTGGAAATGCATCAATTCTTTTGTGAAAATCGCCTCATTGTCGAGACAAAATCTACACCCCAAGTCCCTCACCCTGTTATTATTCATCAGCCTCCAAGCCTACGGTGAGCTAACATGACATCACCATGACATCATCAGGCTAACAAGGATTCAATTGGTGCTGATCCCCTTTCAAGTGTGAGCCTGCTAAAGGAATTTAGACTTTTCATTCTTACTTATTGCCACCAGTGATTTAAGGATTATTCAACACGAAGGACGTTGCACCTCTTTCATGAAGTAATGACAGAAAAGCAAAAATCCACTCAATGGTGTGACCAATGGATTTCAAGACATTTATTCACATGTTTTTAGACAAAACCTTGCGTCGCCCTAGCATACCTATTTGCTTCAATAAAGCATCTGATCCCAAATACCAGATTTAAGAGCATGCAAAATTAGCAATCTTTATACTCTGTCACTAGTAATTCAACGATTAAATATGCTTAATGTGGAGATATTTATGTTTTTCTAAAGTGCAATAACAACACAATGCAGGCTGCAAACACTGCTATACAATAACATGGTTGTCTTGGTGAAAGGTTGCGACGGGAGGTCCCAATAAGCGAGTGTTGGTTCTCTCTACAAAAATAATATTAAATGTAAACAATGTGCAATATAAATCTGATCTGTGTTGAGGGAAAATAGCTGAGATGTTCCCTGCGATGCCGTAAAAGCACATTCCTCCCTAACCCTCTTACGGGTGCCACGACTAGACAGAAGGATCCTTCACTGCAGACACAAAGAGGACGGTATTTATTTACTGACGAGTTCTCGTCTCTTTTCATGACTCGCGTTTCGCCCCTACGTGGGTGGGATGCTTCATTTGGCGGTCCGGTCCCTCGGGGGGGGGGGGGGGGGCTTCTTCGTCTCTACTCGCAGTAAAGTGCCTTCGGGGTCCCATCCTCGTCTCTGTTCCAGCTGTTCCAGCTGTGCCGCGGATGTGATTTCAAGAAACGGGTGAAGAGATTGTAATCGCGCCATATGGTTGACCTTCCTCGGAAAAAAATTAATTAACGCGTGACTGGAAAAAAATAATAATGCATTTTAGTGCTAATAATATATTCCTTTCTTGTTGTTGTTGTTGTTGTTCCACGAGATCAGGAAGGGTTTGAAAACTCAGATCACCTGGGTGGATCATGAGTGCTCCTCGGCGCTGCCGCTGAAGGAGCGGCTCCGGATGTGGTTCCTCAGCTGCTCGATGAGCTCCGGGTTCTGCTGCTGGATCTGCTGGGCGAACTGTTGACCCCTGACAGAGGAGTGGAGAGATAAATGTGTTCACCCGCTGAAAGGCCTTCTGCAGGGCAACGGCTCCCAAAAAGAACGGTGGGAAAACTCAAATATGTCGCAAAGGCCAATCGGGGTGAAGACGAGAGGGATCTGCAGAGAGCTACTGTAACATCACAAACTGCCTCTAAGCCACGGTACCTTTTGGTACTTCATATTTTCATATTACATTACACACCTGATTAATCTACATGTTTTAGATATCCAGAAATTGAAAACAAAGTAAAAAAAGGTTAGGTCAAAAGATGTCATGGAAGAAGTACAAAAAGAGTTCTGAAACAAGTCAAAAAATATTAGGTAACATTTTTTTTTTAAATAACTATGTTATGTTGATTTATTTTTGAAAAAAGCTAAAAAATATTAGGTCAAAAATATTTTTTTAAAAAAGTCCAAATATGATTTAAAAAAGTCAAAATTTAAATTAGTTCGGAAAATATTTGGAAAAAATGTCAAAATATATTGGGTGAAATAGAATTTAGCTTGAAAAAATTCATAGAAATAGAATAAAAATGTATAAGGTCTAAAAATATTTTGAAAAAAGGTCAAAATATGATAAAAAGTAAATTTATATTAGTTTGGAAAATATTTGAAAATAATGTCAAAATATATTGGGTGAAAAAATGTTTTGAAAAAAAGTAAATATGTTAGGTTGAAAAAATGTTTTGTAAAAAAGGTCCAAATATGATAAAAAGTCAAAATTTATATTAGTTCGGAAATTTTTGGAAAAAATGTCAAAATATGTTAGGTCAAAAAATATTTAGAAAAAAAGTTCCAAATATGATAAAAAGTAAATTTATATTAGTTGGAAAATATTTGGAAAAAATTTAAAAATATATTGGGTAAAAAAATGTTTTGAAAAAAAGTAAATATGTTAGTTTGAAAGAAAATGTTATGGAAGAAAAAGTGAAAAAATCATTGGTTGAAAAAATGGAAAAATATTTAGAAAAAAAGGTCAAAATATGATAAAAAGTAAATTTATATTAGTTTAGAAAATATTTGAAAATAATGTCAAAATATATAGGGTGAATTTTTTTTTGAAAAAAAGTCTAAACATGTCAGGTTGAAAAATGTCAGGGAAAAATATATTTTGAAAAACATGTCAAAATATATTAGGTCGAAAAATATTTAGAAAAAAGTCAAAATATGATAAAAAGTAAATTTATATTAGTTTGGAAAATATTTGGAAAAAATGTCAAAATATATTGGGTGAAATTTTTTTGGGAAAAAAAGTCTAAATATGTTAGGTTGAAAGTTGAAATGTTATGGAAGAAAAAGTGAAAAAATCCTAGGTTGAAATTTTTTTTAAAAAAGACTGTCATCGAGCAGTCACTTTAATTCATTTAACTTTAAAACCCAGCCTACTTACGCTTCTATTAAGCTGGAAATGTCCGACAGTCCGCCCACTCCGCCTGCTGGACCCCCGACTGCGTTGGACATCATTCCTGACATACTGAAAGGGGTGGGGGGGGGGGGGGGGGGACACTGAGTCAGACAACGTCTAAAAACCCTTCACTCTCACTGCGGTCAACTCATTCTTAACACTCACAGCTGTTGAACTTGCTGGTTCTGCATCACGCTCGCTGCCTGTGAACACAGATCCAGAGACGGTCATCCCGAGGACAACTCACCCCTACTTCGGGGTCGTCTCCTCGTCCCCGCAGGCGTCGTTGCTCGGCTGCGTTCGGACTCTGATGCTTACCATGCTGATGAAGGCGGGGTTGTTGATCAAACTGGCCATGTCGAATCCCAGTCCAGCGGCTGTCTGTGGCGCCCGCGGACAAAGGTCAGAATAAACGCTGCTTCCATCATGTGAAAATATACACCAACGCCAGTCCAGTTTGCTGGGACTCACCGGGCTGGTCGCCTCCTTCTGCTTCTGCTCCGCGATCTTCAAGTTGGATTTGTAGGTGTCGTTCTCGGGGTCCAACACCAGAGCTTTCTTGAAGTAGGCGATGGCGTCCGGGTACTTGTTCGTGGCCGTCAACGCCAAACTGGAGCCCCGAGTGGAAAAAGGACACACGCGTGTGTCACACCGTGAAACAACACGGTGCAGATTTCCCCCCACAGGACTCACCCCATCCGGCCGTAGGCTTTGCTGTAGGTGGGGTCGATCCCGATGGCTCTTTCGCAGTCACCAGTGGCCTCGGTGTAGTTGCCCAGTTTACTGTGAGCTGCAGCCCTGCAGAGTGTTACATTGAGAACCCCCAACCCCCCCTCCTCCCTGAGCCTCAGTGAATAATGTCACCACGGCACTAAGTGAATGACAAATACCTGTTGCAGTAGTAGACGGCGTTTCTCAGGTCCATGTCGATGGCCTTCGTGTAGCACTCCACTGCACATCTGTAGTTCTCCTCCTTCATGTGATTGTTGCCTGAAAATAAAAGTGTTGATTGGCGTGGAAGTAGATTTGTGTTATTGATTTATGCTTTGATTATGTGCATTCATCTCTTTAAAACTTGATTAATGAAACAGTGTCTTCCCTTCACTTAAACATGTTTAAAACAACAAAAGACAGACGCTGCTGGGACCAGGAGGTACGATCACATCACATCTGTCTCAGCCCCTCTACATGGGCTCTTCTTTGTCTAGTTCTCGATTACCTTGACGACGCTTCATCACCTGGCTCCAGACTTTATTTTAGACTTTTTAATCACTCAAGGGGGACAGATCTTCTGAGATGCCCAAGGGAAATATGTCCTTTGTCCCGAGTCAGTGTCTCCTTTCGGGTCTCCTTTAACAGCCGTGTTTATATCCATAACGATATGCTAATTTTCATCTCAGCCGACTGATTTCAATTCAACAGTGTCATTAAAAGCCTTTTATGGTGTTAACTGTTTTGGAATAAAAATGAGAAAGTTTCAAACGACCTTCATTCTTAAGTTGCTCTGCTCGTTCAATGACTTCTGGAGACGGGGAGGTCTCTGGTTTGGTGATGTTGTCATTCTACCCAAATGCAAAACACAAGAGCTATTATTAGTGGCTGCAATGTAAACAAATGGTTGATGTGATGGACATTTGCACCTGAGGGAAGGAAAAGCAAATGCTTAACTCATTTCATTAAACATACAGTGGTGATGATGTCATGCCTTATGATAATCCCGTCGGATTGTGCCGGTTACCCACCTTCAGCAGGGAATTGAGGAATATGTCTGCGAGAGGCTGCGGCCCGGCGAGGTGGGAGTCGCTGGGGCTGATCTTAAAGGTCGTCTCCAAACACTGAATGGCGACTGCGGGGGGGGGAGAGGATGATGCTGCTGATGTAAATTCACATTTGTGATATTTTAGGTTTCATGATGGTGAGTCAGAGCTTTGGCTGCACATTCAGAGTGAGAAATCAAGTCCTGTTCATATAGACTGTGTAAACTGTGATTCTTTTTGATGATAAAACCTGCTCCTGTTTGTTCTTTCCTCGCCGGTGCAGCGGGATATCAACCTTTGCATATCATAAACGTAGACTTGGAGGCGGGGCGGGTGTCCTACGTGTGGACGGCGCGCGTGCAGAGTGAGTCGACCCTACCGTCGAGGCTCTCCTGCTCGTCGGAATTTAAAGCACCGCGATGGGTTTGATCTCGTAGGAACTGCACGATGGAGAACGCCAGACGCTTCTCCACTGCCATGTTGTCCTACAGAATCTGCTGCACACTGCGGGGACGAAAGCAGAGAGGCACAAAAACGCCTGTATTATTCACAGGGTGAAACTTTATATGCATATCTAATACATGAAAACAAGAGTTTTATGAGTGGCCACTATCAAGAATGTATCACTCTGAGTCCTTGGTTATTAGTCGATACATTTATTCATAAGTTGCCACATTTACCTGAATATACAAAATATTCCAAACCCATTCATTTAGAGTGATGCATGTAGAGAATGATGGATGTTTGTTTGTTTTCTTTATCAACTTGGTGGTCAGATGCAAAGATCTTTCTTATTTAAATGCCTCTAATACATCATGAAGATGGTGGATAATATATTTTGTTACTGATTGATATAATGATTACTGTGACTATACAGTGTTACCATTTTTATTATTTCTGATGGCTTGTTAAATGGCTCGTCCAATGTTGTTAATTCTCCATCAAGTGTCAAGCTCAGTCATGAGTCATTTATTACTATGTAGTTACTATGTAATAACGGACTATCTATCGGACAACAATTTTAGGTACTCGTCAGTAAAGATATTTGCATATGATTCATGGAGCCTGCAGTCTGAGCGTATTTTGTAGGCACATATTAACCCATAGTGATGTTAACAACACCATATTATCACTCTGTTACATACATCAAACACTACTACAAAGGGTGCTGGTCAGCATCCGGTTCTTGTTGTCAAGACAACTCGGAGGAGGATGCGATTCGCGTTTAATCTAAAGAAAAATGTTGCTGTATGTTTTTTTGTGTCTTGTCTCTCTTCTGTAGCAGCAGGGGAGAATAAGGCCCAACGCTCCGTGTGCATTCATATGAGGAACGTTGTTTACAGATGCCAACCTACTGGGAGATGCCTTTTTTTGGGGGGGGGGGGTTAATTAGGGACCAGTCGCTGCTCCCCCGTACGCGTTCCAACACGCGCAAACGCAGTGATCCGCGAGCTGTGACGTAATCCCACAACGGGAGATGATATGTACACATATCGATTGATTTAATAGCTATTGCGTAAACAGAATCCTCACATATTAAAAACGAGGAGGCTCGCTGACTAAAACCACCACAACACACCTGTGGACAGATGGTTCAACCTCGACCCCCCCTTCTGGCATTGTAACAGCAGCACGCCAGTTTATAAATAACATGTTGTCCTACCTGAGCTCCTTTCCAGCTGTCCGCTGCTGCGGCGTCATGAGGACTTTGATGTTCGGGATTTGATGCGCGTCTGCGCATGCGCGGTAAACCCGGAAGTAGGAGGAGGGAGAAGCCCGTTGTCCCATGCTCTTTCTTACGGGCATAGCTACAGTTAAGAGGAGTACGAAGGGCTTCTCGTTGCTGGCATGTCCGCCCTGAGAGCTGTAGTCTGCCGGGCGCTTTGCAGGTAACGGGATTTTACGCCATGTTCAACATGCGACATTTAACGCGCAAATTATCACATGTTTTTGTTACTTTTTTTTATTCCTTTCTGTTGTGTTGTGACCACCTCATAAAACCTTCATTAAAAACGTTGTAAATAAACGCCAGCCTCCTTTGTGTCCCTGTTTAATAATGTTTTCCATGACGTGAAACTACACACTAAGTGGGAAAAGGACACCACTCGGCATGGGGGGGTATGGAGGGGGGGGGGAGCACGTTTGACGTGAGAACTTGAAGAACGCGCTGCCGCTTGGCTGCTGCCACCTGCTGAGGTCAATCCGGGGTTCCGAGCTGTTTTTAAACTGAACGGGCGTGGGTGGGGGGGGGGGGGGGGGGCTGTTTGTGATTACTCCACAGCGTCTCCAAAGCCCTCCTGAGAATGACCGTCCACAGCGGCCGCAGGATGTCTGCCAGAGGCTGCGGCTCTCGCTCCGGCATCAGCCCCCTGAGATGGGACCTGAGCCCGGAGGACATCCGGGCCGCCGCGGCCAGCCTGATGGACCGCGTGAGGGCGGCCCACGATGACGTGGGAGCTCTGGATTTAGAGGACGTTTCCGTCGAAAACACCCTGAAGGCCTTGGCTCACGCCAAGCTGGATTTTGCGTGTAAGTGTCGCAGAGGTGTGGTCGTTTTCCTGCACTTTTGTCGTCTCTGCAGCCTAAGACTAATATTCAACACTGTAGTGCCAAGCATGCGAACATCGATGGGAAAACTCTCCCAGTGTCGGAAATAGGCGATTGAAGATAAAAGTGACTTTGGCTACATTTAACATTAACACCGATTGGACATCCACACTAAAGGTGGCACATTTTACCTTTTTAATTACAGCACAAAATGTTTATCAAACTCTCCAACAATACATCTGGCTATTTTCCTTTACACGTTTCCCCCCCTACATTTCTCAGTTTGTGATAACATCCTTCTGTCTTCTTTTTTTTCTGTTTTCCCGCAGCGTCGCTCCATGTTCTCGATTTCCCGCAGTACGTTTGTTCTTCCAAAGAGGTTCGCACGGCGAGCACAGAGGCAGACAAGAGGCTGTCCGAGTTCGACGTGGAGATAAGTATGAGGGAAGATGTGTTCAAGCGAGTCACCGCCTTGCAGGTACATCTCCCAGTGGTCGTTCCAATGATGGTTGATTTTCACACGCACAGATAGATGTGCATGTGATGCTACTTCTTATTCAGCCTAAGGAAGACATTTAGTCCGATCTTTTTGCAAGGGAACCGATGCTAAGTATGATGTTGCTGGCTGAGGTGCAGCACGTGTACCATGGAATTGATGAAAGCGTGGTTTTCTGTGGGACTATTTTAAACAGAAAAAGGTCCAGGAAAACCTTCCACCTGAAGAAAAGCGATTCTTAGACCGACTTGTTACATTAGGCAAGCGGAAAGGACTGCACCTATCTAAAGATATACAAGAGGTAATGCAATATGTGACCTGGTTGTGAAAGCTCCTGTTACTCTTCACCATATTTATTGCTCATATATTACATGAAATATTTTCTTTTTTAAAAGGCAAGTTAAAAATGTCCGAGGTCGTAGCAAAGGCCGGCCTTTTATTTTGAAGTTTTTATGTGCTCTTGTGTTTTTCATTCGGAACCAGCAACTCATCATCCCTTTTCTTTTTCTTTTTTTCCCCCTCTCCCAAGGAAATAAAAAGAACCTCGATGCTCATAAGTGAACTCTCCATAGAGTTCAACAAGAATCTGAACGAGGACAACACGTTCCTTGTTTTTTCTGAGAATGAATTAGGTAAGCCTTAGGTAAGCGGCACTAGGGTCTGGTTCTGCACAAACAGTTACGGCTCCTCCTCCTCCTCCTCCGACGCTGTCGCCGTCTTGTGTTCAGGCGGCCTGGCGGACAGCTATCTCAGCGGACTGGACAAGACGGCAGATGGGCGGTACAAAGTGACATTGGAATATCCCCATTACTTCCCCCTGATGAAGAGGTGTCACAACCCGGAGACCAGGAGGAAGATGGAAAGCGCTTTCCACAGCAGGTGTAAGGAGGTAACTGGAGTCCGATGTTCCCCCCCCGAATGCGGCGGGACGCGTCTGTTTTTAACTCCTGCAGTGACTAAGTCTCTATATGGTAATTGGGACCTATATGGAGCCCCCCCCCCCCCTCTCCCCATATGCATTGATAGCTGGATTAAATGACTGCTAGACAAGCAAACTGCTTTCCCTTCTGCTGTTGGCACAATAAAAGCGGTGACTCAGGAGTTGGATTTTAGAGAGTGATTGGTGCAGAATTATTTTTTGTTTTATTTTGCTGTAGTGGGTCACTTTTAAATGTTACGGTGGAGTAACAGAAATATAAAATAAATATTGCAAATTATTGAAAAAGGCCCAAGAACATAACTTTGTGTAGTTTCACTGTAAACTAAAAACAGTGCTCGAGTCGGCCTTGTGCTCCAATCAGACAGCTGATCTGTTTATCCTTATCTTGTTTATATATATATATATATATATATAATTTATCTTTTTTTTTTCAGGTTAACACTGCAATCCTTGAAGAGGTAATACAACTGAAGGCGAAGGCCGCAGACCTACTTGGTTACAGTTGCCATGCGGACTATGTGCTGGAGATCAACATGGCCAAGAATGCAAGCAGAGTGTCTGACTTTTTAGGTATGACACCTTTTGACATATCACCACTTGGGCAAACACACACACACACACACACACACACACACACACACACACACACACACACACACACACACACGCATGCGCACACAACACATGTGTTATCTAAGATGGAGAACTATTAACTGGAGGAGAGAAACACTACACCCCACATATCCGATGAATGTTGTACTACGTTCCTCTCATGTGTAGTGTAACATATCATAATAAACAGTAGTCAGGCTCATGATGGAGGTCGTATATCTCTCTGTAAGTAGGGGAAGCTCTCGGTATCCTGCCATTGAGCGACAAATCGGTTAGAAGGGACGTAATTGACGATTAAATAATTCTAGAAATGAATAGTAGTAGTCATAATTATGTGATTGGAAAAAAAGAATCCTGTTGTATTGATTTAGATCCTTAAATGCTCCACTTTGGTTTTGTGGCGCGTCAGAAGGGACTTTGAAGACTTCTTTTCTCCCTCCCCCGCCCCCCCCCACTTCACAGACACGTTCCACGAAACCCTGAAGCCCGTTGGGATCAAGGAGAGGAAGTACATCCTGGCCCTGAAGAAGCGGGAGTGCCTGATGAAGGGCCGCCCGTTCGACGGGCAGATCCACGCCTGGGACCTGCCCTACTACATGAACCAAGTGGAGCGCTGCAAGTTCGCCGTGAACAAGGACAAACTGATCGAGTATTTCCCGCTGGACGTGGTGACGGAGGGACTGCTGGGAATCTACCAGGAGCTGCTGGGCCTCACGTACGCCGAGGTGGAGCGCGCCCACGTGTGGCACGAAAACGTCAAGCTTTATTCGGCCCGGGACACGGAGACGGGGGAGGAGATCGGCCAGTTCTACCTGGACCTGCACCCGAGGTAGCGAGAAGGCAACTAACGGTTATTTCCCTTGTTATATTTTGTGACGGGATTATTACGTCTAAAGAAAATATCACAAAGGCCACGGCAAGGAGCTGGAAGAGGCTTCTTTTTTTATTCCTCCCAATATCAAATAAATTAAATCTTAATTTTTTAGGAATTATATGTATTGTATTGCAAAACACTACTCAGAACCCAGAATGAAACAAACATTCAACATCTGCAACACCGAAAACAACATCTGAATGGTTATTTTTGATGAAGACGTGATGTGGAAGCAAAAAGGCTAAAAAGAAATCAAAGAATTCAACTGCTTTTAAAATGGATTCATTAGTTAACGCGGCATCGAGGTAAACTGTAAGAGCTCATCTCCCTCCAGGGAAGGGAAGTTCGGCCACGCGGCCTGCTTCGGCCTGCGGCCCGGCTGCAGGGGGCCGGACGGGAAGCGCCGGCTGCCGGTGGCGGCCATGGTGGCCAACTTCACGAAGCCCAGGAGAGGCTGCCCCTCGCTCCTCCAGCACCACGAAGTGGAGACCTACTTTCACGAGTTTGGCCACGTTATGCACGAGCTCTGTTCCAAGGTAGGGCGCCGTCCTTGGCTGCGTGCGGGTGCAGAGAGCGACGGAGCGTTGAGCTTTTTTTTTTCTTCCATTTTGTTGTTCTCGCCAGACCACTTTCTCCGACTTCAGCGGAACCCTGGTGGAGACCGACTTCGTGGAGGTGCCCTCTCAGATGCTCGAGAACTGGGTTTGGGAGAAGGAGCCTCTGAGGAGAATGTCCCGCCACTACAAGGACGGCAGCGCCATCCCGGACGATCTGCTCGACAGACTGATCGCGTCCAGAGTCGCCAACACCGGTCGGACGCGCGAAGACAAAAGATCTGAACATAAGACTAGACGCATGAGTCAAGTGTCCGCTGACTTTGCTCCTCCTCCTCAGGTCTGATGAACCTGCGTCAGGTTGTCCTCGGCAAAGTGGACCAGTCGCTGCACGCCGGCCGGCGGGCGGACACGGCCGCGGTGTTTGCAAAGCACCACCTGGACATCCTGGGCGTTCCCGCCACACCAGGTCGGCAGCAAACCAACAACGGACGTTGGCCATTCAGCATTAATCGGAGAATTTTAGATTTTTCTTTTGAATCCACGGCGTCAAACCTAATAATCTTACACCATAATCTACTCAAAAATTGGATATCGTGTGCCTTTTTGTTTTTTTGGGAACAAGTTGATAGCTCCTGGCCCATTTGGATGGGATGACAAGGATTGTTTTTCTGCAGGTACCAACATGACGGCCAGTTTCAGTCACTTGGTCGGAGGGTATGACGCTCAGTACTACAGCTACCTGTGGAGTGAAGTCCACTCCATGGACATGTATTTTAGTCGTTTCAAAAAGGAAGGCATTATGAATCCAAAGGTCGGCGTGATTATTAGTTTACATGAAATTATACCCAATAACTTGGAAAAAAAAAAAAATTCATGGCAAATGTCTTCTCCAGGTGGGAAGGGAGTACAGACGGGTGATTCTGGAGGCCGGGGGCTCTGTGGACGGCCTGGACATGCTGAAAACCTTCCTCGGACGGGGCCCACGTCAGGAGGCCTTCTTTCAGTGCAAAGGACTGATTAAGTCAGAGGAAATAAAGGAGCTGTGATTTTAGATGTTCCTTTAAGAGCCTAAAATCAATGCAATTTATACTTTTTATTGACTGGATGCAAGTCCAGAAGAGTAGAAAACTGGATTTGCTTGAGGAATATAAATACTTGTTTTAATTTTTGTGACATTTTTACCTGGTGGCATTTGTTAAATTGTACAGTAGATCATGAAGGTTTTATCTTGATAATGTTGTATTTGATTCATTCAGAGCGGTCATTTAATTCATAATGGTTTGAGACCCACAGGTGGCTCTTATAACATAAAAAATATGTTTTTATTCAAGTGTCTGAGTAAGACAACATCATAAACCACAATGAGTTCAAAGCAGCGAATTGGAATTCAGGCAGCATTCATTTAATCATCGACGCGTCCACCTTTCCTGCTGCTTTCAATGAGCGAGTGAAAGAGCCCTAATGAGAACACCTGCAATATATCTGTATTAGTTATCTCCTCTAAAAGGGTTAATGCAATGAGGAAAAATGTACAGAACTAGATGTATAAAACATGTTAGTTCCCGTGATTTATAGGAAGGTTTGAATATGTGGGAGAGATTAAAAACTCCCATGCGAGGAATGAAGTGACACCACATGCACCAGGGGGCGCCACGTGATAGCAAATGTCGGTATGTGAGTTTGAAAATAAGGCAGAAAAAAATATGTTATTGTCGCCTTAAATGCTGTAAATCGAAACCACATTAATAAAATCGCATAAAGCACACGTGGCTGCCGCCGAGGCTCTAGACGCTTTTAAACAAGCCGGCTGATTTTAATAGTCTTATAGTCTTATTTAAAACCGACCCGTGATCTAATCAGAGCGAGATTAAAACCTCGTCGAAAGGAAACGGACCCGGAGTGCCAGGTCCCGCAGCGAGGTGTTCCGGAGGAAGGGGGGGGGGGAGATCCAGTGAACGCATCGCGGCTCGGTGCAGCAGCAGCAGCAGCAGCAGGGCGGTTGAGGGCTCGACTCGCCCCGGTTCAGCCTCCTCTCCTCCGCTCCTACGTGCGCCAGAGGTCGCAAGCGAAGGAAACGCTGCTCCATGTTGCTCTCGGACGGCCTCGGTGTCGCGTCGGAAGACTCACGCGAGCTGCTCGGTTGAAAGAAAAAAGCAGCAGCAGCAGCAGCAGCAGGAGGACTAAGAAGAAGAAGAAGAAGAGGAGAAAAAAGAAAAAAACGGAGGGAATTATGAGTGAAAACATCTGGGTGCTGCACACTTTATCTGAGGAGGGTTCGTTCGCCTTTTTTTCGCGTTTCCTCGCCGAGTGTCGTGGACATTTTGGATTTTTAGTTTTAGTTTGTTTTTATGCTCCTCTGTCATTAACTCCGATTTAAGGGTTTTTTTTCTATTGGAAGCTAAATACTTTTTTGATCGTGAATTTTTTTTTTGAGGGGGGGGGGGGACACACGACACACGACACGGCACCGTCGAAGAAGAACTCGAGGACGGCTCGTGCTGTGATGGGCCAGCAGCTTCGAGTTTCTCTCTGAGGGGGCAGCATTAGCTCCATGCTAACGCTAGCAACCCCGTACTGAACTGCCGTTAACCCTCGAGCGGAGCTGTGACGCTAACACCCACTTCTCGACATATTTTTTTTTTTTTTTGGAGAGGGGGGGGGAATAGTACCACCCCATTACCCGGACCACACTGAATGAGACGTCGACTCAAGAGTAAATTCAGGTGAGTCTCTTTGTTTGCGTAATAAGTTTCGGCTCCTGTTCGTGCCCCCCTCCCCTCCCCCCCTCCCCTAACCAACCAGCCATTCAGGATGCTAACGCCGATGCTAGCTGCGTAGCATTCAGGTCCCATTTCTGACGCCGTCCCCGACTCGGAGTTCACATTTAATTCCGGTCAATTGTGTCGGAAATATTCACGTTAAAAATAATTGTTGTCACCCCGCCTGTACGTGTGTGACAACTGCTGCGGCGTCCACGTCCGCGATGTAACACGCGTGTTTTGACGAGAGGTTTAAAGCAGCTGGCTGTATTTATTTTTTTTCGTTCAACAGCTGTAACGTTACATGGCTGCCTCTTTTTTTTTTTTTTTTTTTTAAATAAAAAAAAAATGTTTGCCCGACTACCTCCTCGTTTATTCTGACCCCCGAGAACAGATTAGTTAATCGCATTCCGAATAATCTGGGACTATTTTTCTGCGAATTGCCAAACATTGTTTTTAGTGTAACAGCTGCAGTGCAGCAGCGGCGTCTCCCCTCCCCGGAGCTCCTTCAGCTATGCGCTCCATACATCGGCGTTTTTTTTTTTTTTTGTGTGTGTTTGTTTTCTCACCACTTCACTAATCAGATTACGACCCCTGCTATTTAACTCCAATGTAATTTAATCCTGTTAAGATGTGTGATGGATGCGGAGTTAATCTCCACGTCCGATTCCCCAGATTTAGGGTCGGCTTTTTTTTTTTTCTCAAAAAAAATTGCATTTCATCCTGTTGTTTGTGCCTCTATGGGAATGCTGTCAAATAAAGCAGCTAGTAGACAGGTCTATTTTTTTTTTTTTTTTTTACAGCAGCTATCCAGAAGGTATTTTATACATCAGGCAGGTAGGTAGGTGTCAGAGATGCAGAGAATGATTCTCTTGCATTACAAACAACAAGCCTTGAATCTGAGGCCCCGGCGTTGCCATCAAGCAAAGCAGATATAGTATCTGATAAGCCTTTGAAAGGCCACCACTGCTGTTTTAAAATGTCAACAAAGACCAGCCCTTATCCTCTGACAGAGTTGTTGTGGCCAGCTGTTTTCTGATGGCTATCTTGAAGTGGTTCCTCTGCCTTCCTTTCCACATTCCACTGTTTTGGATCATTCCTCCAATTTTACGCGAGACTGATCTTGAACGTGAAGCACCCACCCCCCCCCCCCTTCCTTCCTCAGTGGACTGTTTCCATTGAGTTGCTGGTGAACATTTCATTTGTCGAGTTCCTCGCATGATCATTTACGATTTTATCTGGAGTGAAAGATAAGGCTCGCTCGGACAAAAGCCCTCTACTGCGCTGCTCTTTCTCTCACGCCGGTTCCAAAGTAGTCTTGTTATGGATGCACTTGCCAAAAAGTTTGTGGTGCCACTCGGAGATGGAGCAACGGCGAGGACTTGTCTTTATTACGCAACAAAAAATAAGTTGGCCTGAATGTGTCGTGCGTCTTTGACGTTTCGTGTTCAGTCCGGCTTGTGTGACCATGTAAGGCATTTCCTCAGAGTTCAGAGAGGCTCACCTTGAGTTGCCAGTTGTGCGAAAAAGACATTCTCGCCTGCAATGTGCCAACAATGAAGCTGTCGACATAAGGTGAAGAGCGTGTGGTTTTCAGACAACGGTCATGTGACGTTTTGTAGGGTTTGAAGACGTGTAGATACTGAGGAAACCTGTTTGGAAATCGACCCAACTTCAGCCGAAGCAAAACGTTTATCCATTGAGGCATTCATCAGCGTTTCTTTGTTCTTTATCAAAAGATAAGAAGTTTGGCAGGTTTGTGAGTAAGCAGCCCATGTCCTCCCCCCCCCCCTTAGCAGGTGCCTGCAGAGCAAGCTGTTGCAGGTTTTTATTTTCCTATTAATGAGTCGGCTTCAGAGAATGTTCTGTGCCAATGATTCGAATAGAGCTGAAATAATTAGTCCATAAAGTAGGTAACTTCAGAGGTACTTTTTTCGAGCCGAATACGCCGCATTACTCCCGCGCCGCCGCTGTTTGTTGTCATGTGCGACTTTGGACTGTTGACTGGCCACAACAAGTGGTTTGAGAACCTTTTGACCCCAGAAAAGCTGTTTATGGGCATCTTCACTCTCCCGTGGTGGTTCACTGCCCAAATGATTTATGAAGATGATCCGCAGATTAGGCGCTAAATGAGTGTTTGTTTCTCATCTGAAATCAATTTTCTTTTTTAAATGTGCATAATAATGGCACCGAATATTACATTCCATGATTAGGGAAATTGACTGTGAACTCACCAAGCTAATGGCCTCTTTTCTTTGAAAAAACACAAACGGGTCGTCCTTTTCTTGAGAAACTAAACGGTCTTTTTCCACTTTGTTACCATGTTGTGGTGTCATAAAGCTTGTGAGTGATCGTGTGGGATCTATAGTAGATAAAGGGATCCTTTTCAAATGTTACCACCTCATCGCTAAAGATGGCGACTTGTGGCAAGCGCGGTCAAAGCAACCAGCTTTGCGTCCACGCACTCCTACATTCTTAATTTTGATGAGCCGGCGAGTGGAGAAGACTGAGAGGCTCGCCGTGTGTTTCTCATCTCCTCAAGCTCTGCTACGAGAGAGAAAGAGAGAGAAAAAGGCTTTAACACAGGGTTGACATTTTAATCCAACTTCTGTTGCAGGCTGGCGCTCTGCACTCAGTTTTTTGTGCTTGAGCTGACGGGACATCTTTGTTTAGGCTGTTGGCAAAATGCTGTCTTTGTGCATGTGACCCAATCGGTCTGTGAGGCCTTTCTTTGCGTGGCTTCTCCATGACACCTCTGTATCCGTGCAGAGGCTGGCCCATGAGTGGGCCCGGTTCCTTTTTTTTTTAAAGCAGACAAGGGGAGGGTCTGTACCGCGGAGGAGAAGCGAGAGTTTTTTTCGGTCACGCGTCGGATCAAGGTCACGGGGTCAGCCTGCCGGAGGTCAAACCGTGGCCCCGCGAGACCACCTGGAACGAAGGCAGAACTGTGAGCCAGATGGCACGGTGCAGGTACTTCCGGGTCGGTTTTGAGAGGACGTTTGCCTCCCTCGAACCTTCTTCGATTTGCCTCGGTGAGCGAAAGTCAAGCTAGCGGCGCGCTCTCCGTGATGGTGGATCACCATGGAAACGAAAGCTGCGCGGGGCCGACTTGATCTGGAGCAGGCTATATTGAGACTCGGGAGGTCCCGGGCTGATATTTATAATTCATAGCAACGATGCGGCCCCGCTGAACTCACCTCAGGCCCTTTGAAAATCACTGACACACCTTTCTGTAGCAAATGTGCGTTTAACACACTGATTTGTTCTGTTTTCAAAGGTTCCTTTCAGTGTTTGTGGTGCTATTTCACCTTTTTTGTTTTCCTTCTAACGATGCTCAAAATTCACTTTTCATGGCGTAATAGATTTATATTTGGTCGACACACTTGTGTTGTGGGGATTCTGATATCCCCACGACACACACGGGAAAGGTGTGAGTGTGTTTTAACTAACCACTTTTTCATGATACATCAGTCAAGCCCTTGTTTATGGATTTTTCTCTCTTTCTTGGTCTGTTTCCCACTTGCTGTTTAAGCTGGCTTAAGGAATAGCAGGTACATTATCACCCCCGCTGGTGATCAATATCGAATGAATAGCCTACTAAGTGCTATGAAGGCCTTTCATGCACTAGATGGACGAGCTGCTGTGGGATTGTGTAGTCACGGGGGGGGGGGAAATGTACGTTTGCTTAGTGTTTTGTGCTCTTGTATCCGTTCGAACGTACAGTCTGTGCATCCGCTCTCTCTCTCTCTCCCTAATAATTCGCCTGCTTCTGTGACCCAGTTAGGAGAACATCTGTCTCGGCCTCATCCAGTCTTGCTGTTTATCAGCAGATATGTTCATAAAGCCAAATCCTGTCTGCTGGTTGATTAAGACGCCACGGAGTAGGCCGCCAGGGCTCCAGCGCACAGGGGGGGAAAAAAAGCAACGAATTACCGGGATGGAAATATTCTGACAGTCATTAATAAAATACATATTTACATATGTTAAAAAAAAGTGCTTCAGCACTGTAAGGAAACGTGTCAAAAAGAATGTATTCTTGAACACTACCTGAAAAATGAGTGAGGAACCGGGGAGCTGCACAGAAGAGAATGATGTCAGCCGGTTTTAAGAATACAAAAGGGACACAGTTGACCCAAACCAGCCCTTCTCTTTGCCCTCGTCTGGCGCAAAAATGACGTTGACCTCTGCTTACCTGCTCCACGAGAGGAACTAAAAGGCCCCTTCGGTTCGGTCCATGATGTATTTGACCACATTTAAACACGTCCTCGGGGTCCAATTGCTGAGTCATGGCGTTTTGGGTGAAATCACACCTGAGCCGCTCGGCGTTGGCTCAGACCGGCGTCATAATTCAAGTGATTTACAATCTGGCTCGTGTTCCCCGGGCTAATTGCCGGGTTTTGGGGCCCCCTGAAGAATCTCCATGTTTGGGTTTTTGGCGCCCCGCTCGCTGACCTCACTCCACCGCTGCCCGCTTGGTGATGTCATGTGACCAGCAGCGGTTGGTGAGTGTCCCGGTGTTTGCGTTTGGCGAGCAGCAACTTCCAGCGGCGATGTCACTTTAAGCAAACGCACCCTTTTTTTTATCTGACAGGAAACGTCTCCGTGTGCCCCTGCAGATCTGAAATACTATTGCCCCCCCCAGCAATGATTTAATGAAACAGTTTTGCGATGTATTTTTCTTTTCTGGGCCACAAAAACTCAAAGAAAGCTATCCAACATTACCGCTTCTTTTTTTGGTGCAACTAAATAGTTCCATTTACTCTTTTTAAACTCTCCAATGAAGTGTTCCCCTCAGTCATTGCTTCAATGTGAAATATAATGCAGGTGCTCTCTCCCATCGCATGAATATATCATTCAAATTCAATGCTTTTAAAATATTGATTTAGGAGCGCACACACACACACACTAGTTGAATCACGAGTTACTTCCTTGTTGACACCGCTCCTATAAACAAACCCCTTGTTTCACACTATGGCTGCAGAGTGAGAAAGAAAAAATGCAAGTAGCTGCAAAAAGGACTCAGGGTTGCATGTAGCTGCAGTGCCCCATGCGCCCCCCCCCTCCCCCCGCCTACATCCCCCCCAATTTAAACATTGATGTGTCTTGTGCACTATTCCATGTGACGAGGGGAGGGGGAGGGGGCGACTTTTGTTTGGCAAGATTCAGTATCCCAAATAGATGAAATGAGGATAAAGGCGCCCGAGAGGAAGTGGAGCAGAAGCTGATGGGGCGTTGGAGGTGTCCAATGTGTTAGCAGCTGATCGGAAGATCCTCTGAATAAGTCAACAGCTCTCAGTCTTCCTCCTCGCCTCTTATTCTTGCCTGTGTTTTCTCTAAATCCCACCCTCCCTCCCTCTTGCTCCATTGTGCAGGGATGATCCCATCTTTCTGGCTCCGTCGGCCTCCGATCGACTGGCAGAGCGATCACTTTTCAAGGCGCTGAGCTCTGACGGCACTTTAGGCCGCGTTGCAAAGTCGGGCCTCTGGGTCCAGTTTCTTTTTCGATAAACCGGTCCACCTTAAAGATGCCAGTAGCCTATTCTACACCGCTATGATGCTACGGCAGCTCTGTCTTTATGCTGGGGGTTCTCCGTGGTGAAAGCGCCTCTCTCTCATGTGTCCTCGAGCGCTGCTAACGTGGCACACAGGAGGAGCTTTGCTGATCTCAGTATCACCTGAACTTGGTTAATCCCCCTCACCCCTTCCCCTCTTTGTAGCTCTTTGTAGTTAAGGAAGCATTAGCTGACAAATCTGGTGGGTTTTTTTTTTTGGTCCAACATAATGAACATTAGCTTTTACATCAGACCCCTAACGAGCATAACTGAGCACGAAGGGAGAGGACGAGCTTCTTTTGACCTAAATCTGAGCGCTAATTAGCATGCACCGTGGAATATGGGGAAAGATCTTCCAGTAGCTTCGTCTAATCCAACTAGTCCGTTAAGGTTCTGGGCGTCCTGCAACGCCACTCACGAGGGATTAGTCAGATGATCAATACATCAACGTATTAATAACTCAATCGCAATAAACGCTGCACCAACCGTCGTATTTATCTCCATCTTAATGTCCCACTTTACAGCAGGTGTACATTTTGAAAAATAAAATTCAGTGTGAAGGCATTTCACAGTGCATCGATACTCCTTCACTTTTCAGTCAAAGCTCTTATGTTTTGTTATGTTGGAGGTTACCATGTTATTCAGAGCTCCTTTTTCTCTTCAATGAACCTGTCCTCAAACACAGTAAATATCCACTGCTGAGGTTGTCAATTATTAAACTTCTGGTTTTAGCTTTTAAGCTTTTTTTTTCTTTTTTTCTGTAGTTGAGGCGAGAGGAATTTCTACCTTTTTGCAAACCGGTTAGTCGTTGGCACGGTCTGCTTCACGTGTTGTCTTTTTTGTGCTTTCTCACTAGATAAGCACGCCGTGGCTGTTGGATCATCTGCCACCCACTAGGATCCAGGCGCTTGAGTCCTAAATGACAAGGTATGTGAGTCTTAATCGGTAGGGAGGGGGACCAATGCTGAACATACTGTGGTTTTCTGTTTCCTGGATTTGGATTCAAATGACTTTGCCCTCCGTAAGCAAACGCCCTTTTGCATCACTTCTGGTCCCACGAAAGCGACGTCTCTATGTCGAGGATTAGTACGACGCCAAGAAGAAACAACAACAGTTCCCCTCCCTGTTCTCCCGGAGGCTGAGACACTCGATACACCTGTCAAACTCGCTATTTCAGACCAATCCCCAATTGACAAAGGAGTGTCGACGCAGTCCAAACTCAATGGGGATTTGATCCAAAATGGCTTCCTTTTTTTTCAACCTGCATAACGCTACCGAAAAAATATCGTTGCCATATTTTTGTGGAGAGGCAGAGGATTGAGGAGCCTCCCGAGTTGCACCTTCTCTGTGGAGATGCTGGCAGGATTCCGCTTCGCTTGTTTACTTCCACGTTTACTTGTTTGGGGACTTGGTTTCTTCCATTTCCTTACCGGTCTTCCAATTTCCCTGTTTGGTTCATAAAATAGATTTTTTTTTCCTTTTTGGATACGTGAACCCCCCCCCCCCCCCGAAATCACACGGGCAGTAAAGTGCGCAAACAGGTTGTCGGCGCTGAGATCAATACAGATTAAGGGCTGATAGTGAGGGCCATTCATTCACACATCAGCCGGTGGTGTGTAGTGGGGATGGGCAGCACACCGGCGTGACGTGGCACACGTACGCGCGAGGTGAACACTGGGTGGGGTGTCAGAGCCGGAAGGTTGGTTTCCTAGAAAAGCACTTGGCAACAACCGATAACCACCGTGTTGTTGTTGTTGTTGTTTTTAGAAACACAAGCTCCTCCGGATGATCCTACTCTTGCACCAATTATTTTTCCAGCCGTAGATCTATTTTGGTTAAATGTTTGTGGAAGAAATAATGGGCTGCATGCAATTTTGAAGTGTGTGTGTGAGAGTGAGAGACTCATACGGAATATTATAAATGTTCATTCTTTTGGGAGCAATGCAATTCCCATTTGGACTGTGAAAAAGTTCAATAGCTTATTAAAGCCAAAGGAAATGTGTGATATCTTTTTCTTTTGTACGGTTAACTCCTCAAAACACAATTCTGTCTATATCCCTACAATTTCTTTAGTGTGTGTGTGTGTGTGTGCCTCTCACAGTTTACCCTTTTTTTTTTTTTTTTTAAAGCCGTATTTACTGAGCAGCCTGTTTGACTTTAGACGTTTTGGGGGACGTTCTCCGTACTCTCCAGTCGGCAAACACGGAGGACGTGTGGGTTGTCTGCATGGATACACGTCTCTGACCTGAATGCGTCTGACCTGGTTATTGAGACTCTGCAAACAGCATCTCGCTCACGTGGACCAACGCACAAAGAGACACAACGTCCTGTATCTCCTTTCCCCGGGGGAAGCATCACCTTTTGAAACCAGGGCTATCGCAATATTTAGACGTTCAAAGCCATGAGAGAAGATCGGTGTGTTGGAGTACGGGTTTTTTTTTTTACCTTCAGTGTGTGTGTGTGTGCTGAATAGATTTTTGTAGTATCCAAACATTTGTTTTCTTAATGTGCAGGAAGGTCTTTTTTTGTGAGTGGTTTTCAAGCTCAAACATAATCTGCCCCTTTTTTTTTTTTTTTTAAGAGCCTGAAAATTGGACTGTACTCTTTTCTTCAAAGTTGTTAATAAGGGCTTATGTCATTGTTCAGGTCTCCTCTTTGCAGGAATGAATCTCATGGGCTCATATTTAACTGGATCTCACATTTAATTAAGGTCTTACCGGCAGGGGGGGGGGGGGATTTTTGAGCAGCCCACTATTTATAACCTCCCTCTTCGCCCTGGTTACGTTTTTAATGAGGAACAAACTGCTTTTCCAAAGATCCAGACTACTCCTCTGAAAGACATCTGACCTGAATCTATTGATCCATGTTCTTTCTTCTTTAATCCTAAGGGACAAAAAGCATTCTGCCTCAAGCTTGGGGTGCATCGAAATAGTTTCCTATTTGAACAAAAACCCACTCAATTTGTTTCCCACGCCTTTTAGAGGAGAGGAGGAAAGGTGTTTTTGTTTTTTTTAATATATTTTTTGCAAACGGTTATGCAAAACCCTTCATGCAGGTCAGCAGCAGAGCTCTTGGTCTGGTTGCAGCTTTTGGCCTGTCACATTGAGTTTGCACGATGGACACCTCCTCCCAGCCCTGGGGCCACGGTACTTCTTGCAAGCGGCCAGCTCGCCGTTGACATCCGCGATACCTTCGACATCCGCGTCGCTTCTACGGCGACCCACGGATGATTTTTAAACTGTGACTTTAGGTCTCTTTTTTTTTTTCGTGAGACCCGCCTACGTCTTGTTAACAGGATCAACATTAGCAAAGTGAGACGGTTGCGGTGAGCTCGTCTCACGGGGGCCGCCTTGTTGTCTGCACAGTCGTCGTCAGTCTCCGCGTTGCCAGGAAGTGGCTTTTTTTTTTTTTTTTTTTTTTAGAGAAGCAACAAGGTATTCCATAACAGTTCTGTTGATGAAACTTGGCCAACATTTGACCTGCGAAACGCTGTGATGCACTGGTTCTGTTCCACATTGACGAATCGGCTCAGGACGATGATCATTTTGTGTATCACTAAATGCGTTCATGTTGTTGGCAATAGATTGTGGTAGAATTTCATGATATCAAGTACTATCGACACAGCAGGATCATAATCTCCCACAGAGGACACACTGACGTTGTGCTGAAAGTTTCTACTCTTGCTCTATTTTGGCGCGTCTGGCTACGTTGTACAGTGTAAGAACGCCCAGGGTTACACATTTTTACACTTGAGGACAGATCGCCTGCACGCACAAAGGTCGCAGGATTGAACGCGGTTATTAATCACCTCGCCGCGTGGGACGGAGGATGCAACGTCTGGACGTGGACAGCTCCGTCTCCTCTGTCCCTCTCCGGGGGATCCGTGACTTCTCCGTGACCCGAGCGCAGTGAAGACCAGAACATGTCCAGTGGAAGAAGGGGCCGCACACAAGTTGCCCCCCCCCCCCCGAGGTCCGTATGTGTCTTGAGGAAGAACGTGAGAATCATTCATCAGAGTGATTGTGATCGTTATTACCTGTACGGCAGGTGAATACTTCTAATCCTCTGCACCGCCAGCCGGGCTGAGTGTGCAGAAAGTAAAGAAGAGAACAGCACGCATCCCCCTTTTCAACCAGTGGGTTTTCAAGCGGGGGCCAAATGAAAGGTCGGAGCATTTAAACGCTCCATTTCAATTTGGGGATGTCACCGGTGCGCTCATTATCGTATAATCATCATCATTAGTAGTGTGTGTGTGTGTGTGTGTGTGTTGCCTAGTTAAACAGTGTGTTTGGGTTCAACGCAGTGTGTCTGTGAAACTGAAAGTGGATCCACTGAGCAGATATTTTCTTCCTCTGTGAATACTGAGAAGTCTTTGTTTTATTTTGAAGCATTTCCTCCTGTTCAGCAATGGGGGGGCTTTTTCTTCTTTTTTCTTCATGATCTGCTGAGAGGTTTCAGTGCGCTCAGTCGTATCACGACGCAGATTTAAAGAAACTAATACGTTTCAAAGCTATGAATTGTGACATATTCTGATGTGTGTGTGTGTGTGTGTGTGTGTGTGTGTGTGTAAATGTCCAAATGGATACGGATCTCTTTTGTCATGATGAGTTCCGTCCATCAGCCGAAGCTGTGAAAGGCCACTCTGTCTCTGTCTCTGTCACAGATCTGATTACTTGCCCTCATTTCTCAACCAATTCAAAGAAAACAATCCTGGTTTTGTTTTCCAGCGTCATGCAAGACCACTGAGACCTGTGAGCTCCAGTGAGAACCAAAACCGGAGGGAGAGTGAAACTGCAACTTCAGGTTTCACTGAGATACCCCCCCCCCCCCTCCCCTCCTCCTCTTCTCCCCCTTTTCTGTTGCTGAGTTTTAATATTCACGGGTGGCTTCCCTCAGGGTTACTCACCAGCTGGGGGTTTTTCCACTATGGTCAAATATGTTTATTTTAAATCCATGATCTTATGATGACAAACCAGCGGTAAAGTACACCAGGAGCTGACTTGCCACTCTGAACTAAATTTTTTTTTTTTAGTGCAGCTCCGGCAGCTTATCACTCGGCAGCAGCCCTCGCCGCTGTGAAGGCAGATTACGGGGAGACGCGTTAAAACCCCCCCCCCCCCCCCGCCGTCTAAATGTCACACGGGACACACCCCGCTTTTCTCTGTGACGCTCGGAGAGGAGCCACGGCCACGCGCCCCCCCCCCCCCCCCCCGAGAGGGCCAGCACGCCGCTGCGTGACTGAGGAGGTGCCGGCGAGGCGCTCAGAGGAGAGTCCTCACCTGAGAGATGTTTGCACATATTTGCATACACAAGTTGAGTGTGTGTGTATATATATGTATGTGCAGATGCCACAGCGACTACAACATGCATGCCTTCCTGCACAATGTGGGGCCTAAAAGGTTGTGTAACTTAAGATTTCCTCATGCGCTAACCCACGAAACACTTGCAAAGAGGAGTCTTTCTTTTCCGCGTTGGCTTGTGAATAATTGATCCCATCTCTGGGGTAAAGGTCTTGATCCCACGTGAGGCGAGTTGGTGCCGCATTACAGGAAGATTTGAGAACAAGGCGTTGAGGAAGTGACTTGCTTTCTTTCCTCTTCCTACACAGACGGAGGCAATTGAAGTCCCACGGGCTCCGCATGCTCTTGTGCGTAGTTTCACGCTGCATTGTTTTTGTTGCCATAATCTCTGATAGAGAATTTCAGCTGTGTCCCGGCAATCCCCCTCCAAAGGCCACCGCAATCTGGATGAAAAGCTCCTTTCATAAGGCGAGGGCTCGCCCGCACTAATCACATTCTGTCAACCAGACGAGTACCATTTGCTATAAATATCACCAGCTGCTCGCTCGCTGCTGCACCTTTTTTGGTTTTAGCGCTCAAATCACACAGACATAACGGGGTTCAACCAAACCTACTGGGCGCCTTTTTAAATGCATATGCTTTTTTTTTGGGGGGGGGGGGAACGTGCACCAGCATTTCAATCTCTGCGTCCTTCAGAAGCAGGCGACCAACTTTTCGTAAAACCCTCTTAAGTGGACTCTGCAGTTTTTTGTTTTTTGTCCGCAACTCTTGTTGTTCGGAGCGCTGCACCCTTGACCCCGCAGTCTCCATAGCAACCGCAATGACCCAGGAAGCACTCGAGGCTTCTGAGAGCGAGGGGTTGTGACGGGGAAGTGGTTTCCTGGCTCGGACTGGGAGAATAAAGTGGCCGACCTGCCCCCTGGACCATTTCATTCATTGCTGCGCAGAGTTCACTGCCAGGCGTCTGGATCACATGCCCCCACAGTCACACAGTTAGACGTTCCTGAATAAATGCAGCTAGTGTGTTCTATTATTCTTTTTCTATTTTCACCATTTCTCGGCTATCGGGGCAAGCTCTTACTAGCACACTGTTTGTGGATGCTTAAGTAAGTGGGCCAAGAAAGAAAATCTTGGCCTGAAAAGCTTTAATGTGTCTGAAAATCTCCATCAGACGTCTTGAACTTTTAGATCAAAAGTCAAATGCTCTTTATGGACTAAAGCTGGGCGAATGAAGGCGGTCATCCTTCCAATAACATGTAGGTCAGTGAATAAGCTCATCTATGGTGACGGCTGTGTGGTTCTCATTAGTGTGCTGCCTTCCAGATTGTTCTTGGGGGGTGGGGGGGGGGGGGGGGGGGCACAGTTATAGAGCCCATTTCTCAGTCTCCTTACTCTACAACATGTGACGAGCAAAACACGAGGTACGCTGATAGCAAGAGGAAAAGTCACAAGTGGCATCAGGCAGTTTGGAGAAAGATGTGCCAGGGCTCTGCAGATGTGATGAACCTCTGTATCAAGGGGCATTGTTGCGTGTGTTGATTTGCATGCCTGGTGTGACGACCTCCCCCCCCCCCCCCCCCCCCCGGCGAGGATTGTTTGTCTTTGGAGCGCTGCAGAGCCACGTTGGCGCGCGAGTAACTTGAGTCACAAGGTTAGCGGTTCAAAGCCGCCGGTAGTTTACCGCGTCGGGGGATCTGAGATCATGACATGGTGTGTGTGTGTGTGTGTGTGTGTGTGTGTGTGTGTGTGTGTGTGTGTGTGTGTGTGTGTGTGTGTGTGTGTGTGTGTGTGTGTGTGTGTGTGTGTGTGTGTGTGTGTGTGTGTGTGTGTGTGTGTGTGTGTGTGTGTGTGTGTGTGTGTGTGTGTGTGTGTGTGTGTGTGTGTGTGTGTGTGTGTGTGTGTGTGTGTGTGTGTGTGCGTGCGCCTTGTGCAAGATGGTTCTGTTCATAAAGGACGAGGCACACCATGTTCTGCCTTTTGTCATTGTAAACAAAGCCCCATAATAGACCAAAACAAACATGTTATTGTTCTCTCAATCGGCTAAAGTAAAAAAGGCCATTAGCTCGCCGCTTGCAGAGGCTCCCATGTGAAACTAGGGCCTCTAGTGAAGGTCCTAATGTTTCTGCGCGTCAGATGGAGTCACGCAGGAGCCATCCTGGAAGGGAGAAGAGACACGTTCACCACACTTCCTTCACATCTACGTCTCGTCTGCCGAACTTTCTCATGACACCTTATCTGCTATCAGCCTTCTCTTGCATAACTCTCAATAACCCACCCTTACCCCCTCCTCTTTTTTTTCTTCTTCTTCTTCTTTATTCTTCTCTAACCAACATCGCACTCCCTCTTCTCCCAAACCTCCCACTCCCACTCCGGCATGCGTCATCCATATGCTCAGTGCTTGTTACTCCAGGTTGACTGGAGCCAAGCCCTTGGTCATCCCCTCTGGGGATAGACCAGATTACTCAGAGTATTTATACATGAGCGGCCTGCTGCTACAGCAAAGTGTGTGTGTCTGTGTGTGGATGCCTCGCGGGATTGTGTGTGTGTGTGTGTGTGTGTGTGTGTGTGTGTGGGGGTGTGTGTGTGTGCACGCAGGCACCCATTTTTAATGCGTTGGGAATGAGGGAATGGTTGGACGGCCCTTCTTTCAAAAAACTTTGGACTGGTTTCTTTTTTTTTTTTTTGTTGGAAGATTCGCTTCGTATTGTAACAACGATAATTCCTCAGTGCAGCTCTCTACTTTCTATTATTATAACTAATGCCGAGGTGGGCTTTTAAATTCTCACTATAGCCACGTCATTTCTAGAAATGTTCACGTCCGCTAACCGAGACGATACTGCACTCGGTAGACAGAATGTCAGAGAAAAGACACATGACTTGGGTAATTTCTTGTAGCACCCGGGGTCACACCCACACACACTCACACACACACACACAGTCTGCAACAGCAGCGCAGGTCAAGGCTGTCACTGTTTTCCAGCTCGGCTGGACGATGAGCGAAGGACTCTGAGATTATGTGCTCCGATGAAGACGAGGGGGAGGAAGGGCCGCATTCTCCGCATGCTCCGAGGAACAAAGCCTCTTTTGACCAGAACACATTCCATACCGTCCAACATTCCGTGTTATACCTACACCCCTATAAATAGTAAAGAAAGAACAACTCTCCTACCCTCAGGCCCGTAAGCTCCAAACAACATAGAAAGCCGCGAAGATTTTCTGGCCTTAATACGTCTTTCATTTTCAAACTTGTCCTGCGCAAGGATTTCAGAAAAGACGACTTATTCGCGGATTACTTCCTTTTGCACGTTGAGCCTCTCCCTTCAGCCCAAATGAGGATGCAGCAAACCCACGGCCATGGGCGGCTTCTCGTTTCGTCTACCTACGAACGTTTTTAAAGTTTCCCCACAAGTAAAAACAAAACAAAAAAAAAAACAGAAATGAGAAACTTAAAGTTTCCAACATGTCTGGCTTCTCTGTCCTAAAAGTGTCCTCTCTTCCCCTGACACGTCCCTCCGTTTTCTCCCCTCTGCAGTGCCTGAGGATGTCCAAGCGGAGCTTTTTTGTTCGCCTCGTGCCATGCCGCTGCTTGCGGGGCGAGGAGGAGGCCGTGACATCGCTGGACTACTCCCACTGCAGCCTGGAGACGGTTCCCAAGGAGATCTTCAACTTCGAGAAGACCCTGCAGGAACTCTACCTCGACGCCAACCAGATCGAGGAGCTGCCTAAAGTAAGGCTAGAAACGTAATTCTCACCTGTGTGGCCTCGGGAGCCCTTTCACTCCTTGCTCACGAGTCCGCTAAATAGGGACCGGCTTTTGTCTTATGAACCGCTCGCATTGTTGACACTTTACGTCCAGTCAAAAAACTTGACTCATTTTAATCTCTTCTCCCTCTCTGTCTCCCTTTCCCCACCAGCAACTGTTCAACTGCCAGTTACTCCACCGGCTGAGCATGCCAGATAATGACGTAGCGGTGTTGCCGGCGGCCATCGCCAACCTGGTCAATCTCAGGGAGCTCGATGTCAGCAAAAACAGTAAGAAAAATCACCTCCGTGGCTGAAACCTGAACCACTGCCCCCGCGGGCCCAGAGGCCTGGCGGAAGTTCAGATGTCTTCACTTTCCCTGCCCCCCCCCCCCCCCCCCCCCGGCATCCGGGTGTTTGTAGTGGCGACCGACCGGCGCAGATCAGTAGCCGAGAGGGGCGGTGTCGCGTGAACCGACCCGCGAGGTATTTTGAGGTAAAACGTAACTCTACGTCACCGCCCCCCCCCTCCCCCCAAAAAAAAGCCTCTTAGAGGATAGAGGAAGTGGACGGGCCCAGGCCTGCGTTTGTGCTCAGACAGCAGATGAGGGCTGGCTGAGACGCATCAAAGGAGCTCGTCAGTGGTTGCACAGAGTGGGGGGGGGGGGCAACATCTGCAACGGGCAACTTTTACTTCAGAGGATGAGCGCTCGCGCTGCTGCATAAGAGGCGCCGCTTTCGATTTTCCCGCCGACCCTTTGTTACTCATCTAGAAACGAGCTGCTTGACGGGTTTTCATCTCTCTGTTCTAATCCCTCTGCCTCAGGGTCACAACGCTGTTTAAAGACTAAATAAAAAAAAAAAAAATAGTTTCATGACAACCCTGTTGCATATTCCTCAGAAAAGGCTCTTCCTTCAAACATCACAACGTGAGCTTCACCGTCTGATATTAAGGCCCTCTGCATGGTCGCTGATCATCGTCACCTTGGAGACGAAGAGCACGGGGGAAGGCGTTTGCATCATCGGCAGAAACCCTTCTGCGTGCTCGAGGGAAGGTCAAAGGGGCATTTCTCTCTTTTATAAATGAAATGAGTGCGCAGACAGACCAGATTAAACAAACGCAAGGATGTGGGGCGGCGGTGTCCTCGCGAAAGCGGAGCTGCGTGTGCCGTGTTTTGACGTTGGCGGCTTAACCCGTTTCACAGAGCACTCTGCGCTGAGTGTTGTGGACACAGAACAAAGTGGGTTGAAATAATCCTTTTCGGGCCGGGGGGGGGGTCACGTCCTCGCGAATGGATGCCGCGTGATGCCTCGCAGACTATCACTTGGCGGCCTTTTCCTTTTCCCCCCTCTTGGCCTTCCCGTCCTGCTCCCTCACTGCGTCACCTGGAGCGCACGTCTCGCCGCGGTTGTTTAGACAGGAACCCTCGACGGCGTCCCGCAGCTTGCGCTCGCCTGCGTCCGACATTCCTCCCGGGGCCGGACGCACGCCATCGGGGCCCCTCGCGTCCTTTCAGTCATTTACACATGTGGAGGTGTGTGCGTCAGCGGTTGTCGTTCCTCAAGTCCTCCTAATGGTATTTGTGGCTTCACTGTTTCTCTCTCCAGGTATCCAGGAGTTCCCGGAAAACATCAAGAATTGCAAAGTTCTGGCGATCGTAGAAGCCAGTGTGAATCCCATAACCAAGTGAGTACTGCCAGGCCGCCTGTAGTAGCCGGAGTCGTCTCCTCTCTGCTTTACTGCAGAGTGCTTCCTGCCATCGCGGCAGATTTGATGTGACTCCTGTGTGTGTGTGTGTTTTTTTTTCTTTTTTTTTGTCAGGCTCCCAGACGGATTCACTCAGCTTCTGAGTCTGACGCAGCTCTACCTGAACGATGCCTTCCTGGAGTTCTTACCGGCCAGCTTCGGCAGGTCAGTAGACCTCCGGCTCGGCTCAAACACAGACGGCGGTGTTGACTGTGTGTCTTTTTTGTGTCCAATGATAATGCTGCTCGTTAACGCCCAGAGGTGTAAATAAGCAGCCATTCAGTTCGCAGAAAGGGCCCAAAACACCACTTTAACAGCTTCTTGTGGTGTGAAATAACGCACGTTATTGCTTCAGCTTACATTTGAATGAGCGTTTAGTGTCCAGGTTCCTTTTTGTTTTGGTTGTTTTCATCATGCTCCTATTGTTGAGCTTTGTGTTTACACAAAAACGTGTGGTGGGAGTTGCTAAATATTTGACGTCACTAATTCTTACCCTTTTATCTCCCTTTTCCCTTATGAAGATACTTTTGCTTTCTTTATCAGTTTATAGTTTATAGTACAACATAAATCTAAGGGGCTATTACGTTTAAATCTATTTTGACGAATGAATTCAGCACTAAAGACCTGAGCATGTTCAAATATCTGAACTTGGTGATTTTGCATTTTTCTCATGTAATTATGCTAAATAAAGCTAGCTGCAGTATGAGGATGTTAGACTGTCATTTAGAAAGTACCGTTGGGTTACTTTACGATTATGACATCTGCTTTTTTTAAATGTGTTGCAGGTTGACTAAACTACAGATCTTGGAGCTGAGGGAGAACCAGCTAAAGATGTTGCCAAAGTAAGTCCTTTTTTTAAATTCTTTTTCACCATTGCCAAACATCAAATGCATGGCGTTTTATTTACCAGATACTCCCGTACAGGAGTTGTAAATCTGTTATGACGGTTCACCCTTATCCTCAAAGCCCCCTGCGATGTCTCTGCCGTGTCCTCCGCCCCTCTTTTCAGCCCGTCATTCGCTCCCCGTACCTCTTAGCGGGAGCATTAAATTCCACAGCGTTACACAAGAGCCTCCTTTGCTCGGCTGCTTGCTGTGGCAGGTTTTATAATCCTCCACTGAGACAGTGGTGAGGGTTATTTGCCCATTTTGAGAAGGTTACAGTGCCGCCGGGAGACGAACCGTCCCAAAGATAGTGAGGAAAGCTCTAGGTGATTGTGATGGGAAGCTTCTCCCTCTCTCCCTCTCGCTCTCTCTCTCATGCTTCACTGGCCATATCATTCAATTTCCTCTCCGTCCCTTTTGAATAACTGCATCCCCCCCTATTTTCCTTTTTCACGTCCTTCCTCCATGTGAGTTTCCTTTTGTCATCTGGCTCACTTTCCTTTTCTTGCTCAACCCTGACTAACTGACGGGGGGGGGGGGGGGGGTGGCGGCGGGTGCGTAAAGTGCAGCGGATCCTCTCTCCGCGCTGTGTTTATGCGACAGAGGCCAGACCTGTTAAAGGCTGGAGCCCTGACAAAGGAGAGGGGAGGGGGGGGGGAAGAGAAACGCGATTAATGATCAGGAACGTTGCCAGAGCAACACGCAAGCATTTGGGAGATGTAAACAAGTGTGTGTGCGTGTGTGTGTGTGTGTGCGCAGCTCAAGTCGTCGCAGGCGCTTCCAACGTAGAATGTGCGGCCTCTTTCCTCGTCGATCCAACGGCCGGCCGTGTTTTTCAAAAAAGAACGAGAGTAAAAGCGTTCCCACCGGCGTGTGAGAGGAGGCCGCAGTTCATCCCCCGTTGTGAGGGGATCATTGTATCTGTTCCCAAACACCGCTCTGCACGTCTGCTTTTCATCTCCAGTCGGAGTCGCTTTTTGCCATCCTCTCCCAGGGAATGTCAGTTTCTCTTTCGGTTCCTTGTCCCGCCCGAAGGTTGATGCGAGATCGCAGCTCTTCATCGCGGCAGAGTCATGGAATTTAGGTTATTGAACAGAGCGTCTTTTATGAATAGTTCAGAGAAACCGTCTTCCATCAAAGACACTAAATCTATGGAAAGAACAAATGAACTGTCTCATTTCGAGGATTAGTTTGTGCTTTAATTCCTTCTGTGATTCTTCTTGCAGGTTGAATGCCCTCAAAAGGCGTCTCGTCAGTGCTTAGTGAAATGACGGGGTATTTTACTCACTGTTGCTTCGCAGAATGCAACATAAACCTTTTTTATGAATATTTGTCTGAATAAGCAGCTCGATAGTCCCGGTTTGTATCCGCCTGTTTACGGAATTTGACCTGAATGTGGAGGAGGAACTCTGCAGCGAGGCTTAGGGCCGGCATACGTCACATTTTCCATTATTCGAAGCATATTTCCGTCACGCCTGAGCTGTTAACGTCATTTATTTTCCGTCATTCAGTGAAACGAGCAAAGGCAGTGCATGCACGGCGTCCAACACGTAACCTGAAACACCAATAGACTTCCTTTTTTAGATATCACGACCCACGCCGCCCGCTATCGCGGTTATATTGAGATCTCACCCCCCCTCCCCCCTCCCCCTCTTCGCTTGTCCCATGTGTTCCACAGGAGCATGCAGAAGCTCTCGCAGCTGGAAAGGTTGGACCTGGGGAGTAACGAGTTCACTGAAGTGGTGAGTATCCGCTCGCCGCCCTCTTCTCCGCTGCTTCCTTTCACGGGATCGACTTTACCGTCACATACGCCGCCGCGTCCGTGAGTTTTAACCTCCTTTCTCTCCTCACTCCCTCTGCAGCCTGAGGTGTTGGAGCAGCTGTCTGGAATCAAGGAGCTGTGGATCGACGGGAACAGACTGACGTTTTTACCCGGGGTAAAATTTACAGTCCATCCTAAACGCGTCCAGGGGGGGGGGGGGGCGGCGGCGCCGCCGCCGTGCTGAACGTCACCTTAGCGATTATCCCCCCCCCCCCCGCTTGAGTCTTCATCAAAGCAGAGCGCGGTCGGTTTGCGTCAGACTCTGCGCTCTCTGAATGCACAGTGGAGGAGAGAATCTTTGACAGAAAACAAGGCAGACCTTTTGGGGTTTGCAGATGTTTCAATGATGAATTGATCTGTCCAGTCGTTCTTCTCCTTGAACATATTTTATAACGATGCTTAGATAGTCAGAATGTGTTACGTAAGATTTTTTTTTTTTTTTTTTCATTCAATGGACCAGCTTGTTTGTAACTGGGTCATAATTAAAACATGATTTGGTCTGCCAGCATTTCAGCAGCATCAACTGTAATCACACTGGGGCTTTTTTTTATTCACAGTGACGTCTGTCAGGACTGAAAAACCCAAACAGAAACAAATGTGTGTTTTCACTTTCAACAAAATGTAAAAACACAACCAGAGATAACATCGGCTTTTGGTATTTTCCATGTTTCTGAGGATGTTTTCTGAGGCTGCTTAATTCCACTGTATCTCTGTCCCACCAACACTTCTGCTCAATCCCTGGATAACCAGCATCCCGGTGAACGGTCTGTATTTATCATGTCCCCTTTTTTTATTTACCCAGATGCTGGGGACGCTGAAACAGCTGGTGTACCTGGACGTGTCCAAGAACAACCTGGAGATGGTGGACGAGCAGATCTGCGGCTGCGAGAGTCTGCAGGACCTGCTGCTCTCCAACAACGCGCTCACACAGCTGCCGGGCTCCATCGGTAAACATTACGGCTCCTTCTTATGAAACACCTCGACTCCCTTTCAGCGACTGCCAATGCTTTTCTCCTTCCTGCCTCCACTCCGGCGTTCTGCAGGCATCCACCACCCCCTTTCTTCCAATTACATTTAGGTTGTAAATATCATTAATAATAATTTGTAATATCTCATTACATGGTCTTCCTTCTCGGGTGGTGTGCAGACCTTTTTTTTTCTTCAGATCTTCTTGTTTTCATGGACGAATTGACTCGTTGATTTAAAGGCAACTTGCGTCACATTGGTGTCAAATTTTGTGAACTGATCCAAACTGACTCATCCGTAGTCACATGTGTGTTAAACATATAGATCTTAAGGAATAAAATTGATGTTATTTAAGCATTGTTCGTATGCGAGTGCTTTGCTCATTAAGAGTAATGTCATCCAGCCGGGGTTGATTTCTGCTGAACAGATATTGGTATTCTTATCAGATTATTAACTGCTGTGATGGATCCCGCGACAGCAGTCATGATCAATGACTATCCCCAAGCTGTTGTTTGCGTCCCTCTAACTCTCTCCTGGTGGTTTCACTGCAGGCTCACTGAAGAAGCTGACTGCGCTGAAGGTGGATGAGAACCAGCTGATGTACTTGCCGGACTCGGTTGGAGGGTGAGTGTCACGCCACTGGCTTTGATCTCCTCGGAATGAAACCCAGTGGATCAGTGGATTATCGCTGCTGCTTCCATCTGCCTGTCGGATCTCCCCAATAAACGCATGGTTTTCCGACCATGATGATCTCGAGTAACTCTATTGCGGCCGTCATTTATGAAGCATGCGGCTGTCTGCTGCAGCTGCCTTGTTCTTTAGTCACTTAGTCATCACAAACACTTTCACATGTCACTTTCTGTTCGCTGGTGCACTTTTATTTGAACTCTTACTCCTTTTATTTTGAAACTAACCCATAGCTTCAGATTACGAACCCATAGAATTATATTTTATTTTGCCGTCTTGTTGTCCAACAATTTTTAACCGTCTGTTATGCACCAACCGCCAAGTCAAATTCCTTGTATGTCTGACATATTGCGGCAACAAATGTTTCCTGATTTCCAAACTGCAGCGCTGTCAATCGTCCCATATGTGCTTCTCCTTGTGTAATTTGACACAGATTATGGACTAAAAGCCATCAGTTTATTGTAATCCCGCGCAAGCTGATTTTATTACAAGCAAGATGATTTTTCTGATTCAATTCAGTCAATTGTTTGTGCGCCATTTTTTTAATATTCAACAGAGGGGTCAAATGTGTTTTCTTTAGATTATGCCCCAAGAAGCTTTAAGTTGCATCAGTGTTGTCTAGAAGTGTTTCACTATAAGGTATAACCACAATAGCTTGGTGGGATCAAGAGTTGTTTAAATTGTAATCCGTCTCTTTCGACTCCCGACCCTACGGAAGAACACTCCTCGATTACAACTCGTTTCACATAGCTGTAATCTGCTGCAAATACAGATAATTGCAAACCCCCCATGTGTTCAGACTGGCCTCTCTGGACGAGCTGGACTGCAGCTTCAACGAGATCGAGGCCTTGCCCTCCTCCATCGGCCAGTGCGCCAGCATCCGCACCTTTGCCGCAGATCACAACTTCCTCAGCCAGCTTCCCCCCGAGGTGAGTGTTTGCTCGTGGAATGTCCGTCGCGGCGAGCCCCCCCCCCCCCCCCCCCCCCCCCCCCACCGTCGGCTCACGGGCGCTCTGGTTTCCCCCCCCCCGATGCTTTACAGATGGGCAACTGGAAGAACGCGACCGTGCTGTTCCTGCACTCCAACAAGCTGGAGTCTTTGCCCGAGGAGATGGGGGACATGCAGAAGCTGAAGGTCATCAATCTCAGCAACAACAAGTGAGTCCAGGCGTCACGGTTTTAGTGGGGGAGAAGTTGAAGGAAAAAAAGGATATTTTATGAGCCGTTTCTTGTCAAATTAAATTTGTTTTTGAACATTTTTATTGACAAATTAGAAATTCTGCCCTGCAACATGGTGGTGATAATTTACAATCTTTTATTCTGGCCACAATGAAGCGGCCTGATTGAGATTGAATTGAGGATTTTCTTGTTCCGCTCCTGGTTTCTGCTCTTTGGAAAACACAAACAACTTTGACCACGACTTAAAGTCCCCGTGCTTTTTGTTTTCATCTCGCTGCAGGTTGAGAAATCTTCCCTACAGCTTCACTAAACTGAACCAGATGACTGCAATGTGGCTGTCAGAAAATCAGGTAAGTTGTCACGTTTTAGTTTTATATACATATACAGTATATGTGTATATACAGTATACATCCCAAATGCGGCGGAGTTGCTCAACAACTAGCTAAACACTTCCTAGATGTTGATCTAATCCTCTCAAATGACAGTAGGGGCACCGCAAACCTGTCTTTTTTTTTTTTTTTGCATTTGATTACTAAAGACGACATGGTTGCAGGGTGCAGCCCACTCATCTGAACGACGGAGAGGGGGCTTGAGGTCGAGGTTTCAGGGCGAGCTGTGTTTCTTCCAGTTTGGCTCACAAGATAAAGCCTCAGAGGTGGAAACGTGTGGCAAGGAGTCCCACTTTGTTCGGTGTAGCTTCGCACAGGAAAGGACTTTGCAATAGAGTCCTAATGTATGAGAAGCTGCAGGTGTATTGATCTCGGGTGCAAATTACAGTCTGATTATCACCACATTGTAAAACCGATTAAACCAGTACTCGGTCGTTTTGTCACCCCAGCTGGACTATTTTAATCGCCTTTTCCGCAAAGACATTCATTCATGTCTTTATCACAATTGTAATTGACCTGTTGACGGGAAAGTGGCGTCAGTGAAGTACTGCAGCAGTACTATGATGCACTGTACACTGGGTGTTCATGCAGACTGGGGCTGCTGGGTCGTGACAGGGAGAGCCACCCAAAGGTGGCGTCTCAGGGCAACGCAAGGTCAGTGGGTGGCTTAGAGAAGATCAGATGAAGAAGGAAGAGGAAAACCCTGGCAAGTAGGGTGGTTTTCAGCCCAGTTCCAGGGCGAGGTGAGGCCCGGGCAACACCGGGAGACTTTACTTTGCAGATGGCACACTCAAGCCTCCTTCTTTGTCTCCTGCAGTCGAAGCCCCTGATCCCTCTCCAGAAAGAGGAGGACCCAGAGACGGGAAAAACCATGCTGACCAACTACATGTTCCCCCAGCAGACCAGGACTGAGGAATGTGAGTACTAGACGTTCAGCGGGAATTAATGTGAGAAGAGACGTTGCGTCCGGTTCAAGCTGAAAAAATTTATTTGAATGACTAATATGCTCAGATTGTAAAAGTGAGGTTATTGAACGAGTGGTAGATGATGGTCCTTACCCAGCATGCAACTTGACATAACGGTAAGGCATCAAGATCTGTGTGAAGCGGGTAAAGTAAAAGTATTTTTCATGTAGAATTCTCAGGCATCGCCATGGCTACCACTTACCGTCCCTCCCGACGCAGTCTTGGCCTGCAAGGATTCCTGCGTTCATATTTTATGAGCGACCTTGTTATCTGAGACAAAGGCTGCAGCAGAAACACTAGTCCTCTTCTTCTTGTCAAGCATCTGTTGGCTTGGCTCGGTTTCCTGTTGCACCAGACGGCTTGTGCTGACCCTGTTGCATCTTAGCTTTAGACTAATCAGTGGTTTGAGATTGACGCGCTTAAACTAAATGCTGTCGACTCAGCTGCACGGTTTCTGTTTCTTTTTTACAATAGCAAAAAAAAAAAGCGCGTTAAAAGGCCGACATACAAGTGGCTCTACCTTCCATCTGCTTCATGCCATTTTTACGCAGATTCTCAGAAGAGCTTTATTTGTTTCCTCGGGTCTTTCCTGAAGAGCTAGAATAAGTTACTGCCTCATTGCAATAATTATGCTTTACAAAGACCACACACACACGCACGCACGCACCAGGTGACTCACGTTATCGTCTCTGCATTGTCAGACTCTGGTATGTTGGGTAGAGGACACCTCTAGAAAGGCTCTGTTTTCAACCATTATAGTTAATTCTGAGCCAGCATCAGCTGTTTCCAATGCAATATGTGCCTCTTTGTTTTAGTCAACCTATTATAATCCAAATGTGAATGCATGTTAGCAAGCTTGTTGTGCAGACTGAGTGTTTGTGTCGCAAAATTTAGCTTTAACACAGGAAACCACACAGACTGTTTCACACCTGAAAGCAAAGATTACTGCATCGACTTTATATAGTGGGTTGTGAACTCGGCTTCTTTTAACAACTTCTCACTGGGGTGGGATATATTTGCACTCTGATGTTTTGTGTCACGGACGGATCAACAGCGCAAGATGCTGCAGAGCATCATCGGCCCCACAATGGCACATTCATAGCCTGGCTTCTCCCTTCCCAGCATGTAGGAGTCATGCTGAAGTAACCAAGGAGAGTCATCGACTTGTATGCTCAGTGGTAATAAACGTATCATTGTTCAGCTTTTATGGTTTTTCATTTTGTGACCTTCTGCGGGAATAACAGATTGATTCACGATGAAGTTGGCAGCTAACCCGGGAAGAAACTCATTTTGATAGTATTCATCATTTCAGTTCATTATCACAATTCCAAGAAGCAGGAATTCTTTTGTTTATTCAATGTTTCAGTTTGATTAAGGGGTTAAGTCATGTTTCGACACATCCTCCACGTCCTCGTGTAGACTCTGCGCCATCTTGTGGTCACGGTCCAACTTGTGTGAATCAAACATGGCAGACCTAACAAATCCATTTCCTGCTTTTTTTTTTTCCCAGACATCCCCAGCTCGGACTCTGAGAGCTTCAACCCGGCTCTGTGGGAGGAGCAGCGCAAGCAGCGAGCTCAGGTGGCCTTCGAGTGTGACGAGGACAAGGACGAGAGAGAAACGCCCCCCAGGGTTAGTGTCAAACTGGTTTACATGAAGCGGCAAAAGAAGGAAAAAATGTTTTTTTTTTTAAATTTATTTTTTAACTAAACCGGAAGACCATTGAGTGATGGATGAGGGGAATATTCCAAAGGTGACTCGTGTGAAGTTTGTCTGTGTTTCTCCCGTTCCAGGAGGGGAACCTGAAGCGCTACCCTACACCGTACCCGGACGAGCTGAAGAACATGGTGAAGACGGCCCAGTCCGTGGCTCACCGGCTGAAGGAGGACGAGTCCGGAGACGAGTCGGGGAAGGATGCGAAACCCCCCGAGAGGAACCACATTGGGGTGCAGGACGTGGGCGTTAAGGTCGGCTTCATGGACTACATTTTTACTCGTTCCCCTTTAGTTGCTCTTTAACAAAAATGCATAAGATCTTTAAGACCCTTTTAAAATAAATAAGCCATCCCTATTTATTTATTTTCTGCAGGTGATCGAGGCTCCCTGTGCTAATGGCACGGCATCGGACATGGACTCCCAAATATCCTGCAACACGTATTCCCAAAGCCCCTCTGCGACGGAAACAAAGGACACGGAGTCTTACAGCGCTCAGAGAATCCCTCTGAAGTCATCAGGGGGCCCCATGATGAACCACGAGGACACGCTGGAGGTCAGCATCCAGCCCTCACAACTCACACCAACGACGCCGAAATGAAAAAGGCCGCTTTAAAAAGCCGGTGTTGTTTTTGCCCCCAGGATTCTGACGAGCTGTCCGACGAAGAGGCGGAGATGAAGATTGCAGAGATGAGACCCCCTCTTATTGAGATCTCCATCAACCAGCCTAAAGTAGTGACTTTGAGTAAGGACAAAAAAGGTAAACGATTTTATTGAGGGACTAATGTTCAATATTTGGGGGGAAAAAAACGCCGGTGTTTGCATGCGGCTCGCTGACGGTGACGCTTGCGATCCACAGACGACGCCGACTCTTTGCTGGACGACGCCGTCGCCAACAGCAACCAGAACAACAGCAACTGTTCGTCGCCGTCGCGCATGTCCGACTCGGTGTCCCTGACCACGGACAGCAGTCAGGACAACTCGCTGTGCACCCCCGAGCGGGAGGCGAAGATGCCCTTCCTCCCGAAAAGCAGGTTCCTATCGCTCCTGATTTCTCCCGCTTCGGCGTGGCGTACACAAGCCTTTTCTGGTGGTTCTTGTTGTTGTTACAAAAACCTGATGTGCCTCCTCCTTTTTTTTGTTTTCAAGGCAAGAGGACGAGAACATGAACCAGCCCAAGGACACCACCCCTCTCCTCCACAACGGCAACGGCTCCGAGACGTCCCTTCCGTCCCTTTTGAAGAGCCAGCAGACTCCGACAAACAAAATGGGGGACTACGACCTGTCGCTGGAAGCCCGGCTGGCCTTCATCGAGAAGCGGTTCAACAACGGCACGGGCGAGTCCTACACCAAGTGGGACCAGATCAACATGAACGTGTCCAAGCCGCCGACCGACAACATGGTCCGGCCGGACGAGGTGGACAAGACCGAGAACGTCTCCGTCCACCAGGGCCCGGACGGCAGGCGGGCTTTCAGCAACCACAACACGGAGGAGCGCTTCCTGAACGGGAACCAGCCGAGCGAGACCAGAGTGGCCTCCGCCGGCGTGACGGCCGGCGGCGACGCGTCCCTGTCCCGCAGCACCGAGGAGCTGTCCCCGGATAAAAGGCGCCACGCCCCCCCGCAGGTGGCGAAGTGCCACAGCGTCGGCAACATAGAGGCGGGAGGCATGAAGGTGTACTCCTTCGACGGGGACGAGGACTCTGCGGCCAGGATGGCGGGGGCGGCGCCGCAGCCGCTGCCGCCGCCGGGGGCTCAGGGCCAGAGCATCGTCCGCAGCAGGTCCGCCAGTCAGCTGCTCAACGACCAGGCTCTCCAGATCTACCCGGGCTCCTCGGCGTCGTCCTCGGACCTGCTCTGCTCCTCCAAGCCCCCCGCCAGCACCGGCAGGTACCCGGTCTCCTCCAGCATGGCCATGGGCATCCCCCCCCCGCAGTACAACATACAGTACGCCAGCAGCGGCGTGCCTAAGGAGGGCCTCTGGTCCCAGAGGACCCCCGTGCCCCCCGAGCACCAAGGTTACCCCCCCCCTCCTCCTCCTCACTCGCTAGCCAACACAAACTACTCCAACCGCAACCAAGCACCTCCGTACCCCCAGCAAAGGGGGCCCCCAGCGGCTCCCATGCCCCCCGGGGACATGTGGACCAGGGAGAGGCTTCCCTCCGCCGGGGGCCAGGCCCGGAGCAGCACCCTGCAGAGGCAGAGCAGCTCGGCCTCCACGGCCTCCGTGGGCGACCCGAGGCGCGTGCAGCTGCCCGACGACTACATGACGTACAGGGACATCCACACCCTCGCCAGGGGCCCGCTGGCCATGAGCCACGCCATGCAGAGGCCGCTGTCGGCCCGCACCTACAGCATCGACGCGCCGGGGGCCTCGCGGCCCGCCCTCTGCTCCAGGCCGCCGCCCCACGAGCTCCCGGAGAGGACCATGTCCGTCAGCGACTTCAGCTACCAGCAGAGCAGCCCGAGCAAGAGGCCCAACGCCCGGGTGAAGTCGGAGCACTCGCTGCTGGACGGGCCGGGGGGGGGCGTCGGGGCAGGGAGGGTGCCGTCGGACTGGCGGGACCAGGTGATGCGGCACATCGAGGCCAAGAAAATGGAAAAGGTAAAGCCGTTTAGAAATGGTTTGGATCGTGCAGGTTCGGGGGGTGGAAGCGGTGCTTGTTTTCGAGAAGGTTAACGTATGTCGTAAAGGTCATTACGTGACTAGAAACCGGTAGAATCCAGTAATACGGCGTGCGTCCCGTCGCCTCGCTCTTACTACTAACCCAGCCGAATGCACAATGTCTGATTCACTGCACGCTCTGTCTGTACATGCCGTAAAACCTCCTTGTGTTGTGTGTGTCTCTCCTGTGTCCTCACATTGTTTTGGTGGACTGCACGTGGCGCCGTTCAGAACGCGCTGTCTCGCTCCTATAACCCCGGTAGCGCCTCGCTGAGCCGGTCTCACTACGGCAGCTGTAGGGACATGCATGCCAGCCAAGGGTCCCTGGTCTTTAGTGCCAGGGACGGAGCGCCCTACGGAGCCGGGGGCTTCTGCGTGAGTACCGTGTGATGCCGAGCCGGGGCTCCCGCTTCCCGCTAATCTCACATCCTCTAGAAGACTGGGGAGGGGGAGGGAAGGAGGGAGGGAGGGAAGGAGGGGGCGGGCGTCTTGTTTCCTTCTCTCTTCCATGTTGAGAAGTGATCACCGACCCTCAGACGCCTGTTTGTGTTGGTCGAGTGAGAGTGTGCCGTCTCCCCCTAACAACAGAGCCTTTGTTGTGCAGTTTGACATTTTGTACCAATCGTGATGTCATTGAAGGAATCTGCTACGTCGTAGCTCATTCGAAAATGATTTAAAATGTGCTCTCTTAATAAAGGCATAGGTTTGTAGGTCTCGTGACTTTCTGATCCAGCTGACTGGCTTGTGGAGTCAAAAAACCCAATATATGATGTCATGTATGGTACAAATGACCCCCTTTTTAAATCTGCCTGGTGCTTTAACATATTAATCCTCCCACTTGCCTCCAGTGATTGTAACGCATCCCAGCCACCGTGATTCTTCTTCTTTCCTTTTCTCCTCTTAACTGGACTTCCTTTTCGCTCATTTATCATCTTGAGCTTTCCATCACCCCAGAATCACTTGATATCCTCTCAGTCTGTGTGGGGGATGAATACTGTGTTTGTGAGAGGTAAGTGGTCGCAGTCCTTTTGTACAAGTGATTTAGAATGTAGAAAAAAAAAAGAAATAAAATCAACTTTAGCGTCTAGAGGTGTTTAATCGTAGCCACTTACCTACTCATGGTGTGAAATTCCCCCCCTAATGCATCCCCAGACGTGGACAATGCTCACGCCAGCGCCTCCATCGGACTGTTCCCGTGGCTCTAATCCCTTTCTCCTCTTTCAGGACGACGTGTTTCCACCAGGGCAGCAGAGCTACACCATGGATCACAGAAAAGTAGGCTTTGCTCCACGCATGACGTTTTTGGCCGCGGCTCGCCGATAGAAGCAGCCGGAGCTCACCCCCGTGCGTTATGCCTCCCGTCTCCTAGGTGCCTTTGATGAACGGCCAGACGGGCCCCCCCGCTCGGCCTCAGGTGAGCCAGGCGACCATGGCCCGCCACCCGTCCAGGGAGCAGCTCATCGACTACCTGATGCTCAAAGTCTCCCACCAGCCGCCGGGGCCCCCGCGCGTCCCGACCGACGCGCTGCAGCAAGAGGTGAAGGGCGCCCGCTCTGATGAAACGGCAGAGTGCAAAAGATTATTATTTGATCTTGAGAATATTGTATTTTTGTTTTAATCTCCGGTATCGTATCATTAATGTGAAATAAATTGAGCTCATTTACATTGCCAAAAGGAACTTCGCCTTTTTTGAAGCTTAAAATCGTAAGAATCTGATGTCGGTTACAATAAATACCCCCCTGGCCTGAACCTCTCAGTGTTCTAAGTGAGATACGCGGCTAATGGAAGCGTGTGGGTGTGTTTCAGATCCGTGTGAAAGTGGAGAAGAACCCAGAGCTGGGCTTCAGTATATCGGGAGGAGTGGGCGGCCGGGGGAATCCCTTCCGACCCGATGACAATGTAGGTTTTGTTTCATTCCCACACTTACAGTGATAGTGTGTTATTGTATAGAAAAAAGCACATCTGTGTCATTGATGATGACCGCTGTAATGAATCCGGTTTGATTGCAGGGCATATTTGTGACGAGGGTTCAACCTGACGGGCCGGCGTCCATCATCCTGCAGCCTGGAGATAAAATCCTGCAGGTACACAAGGTGTCACCAAGCTAAGCATGCCGCAGCTTCTGCGAGGGGTCGAGCCCCGTGGTAACCGCTGTTCTGTCTCTCCTCAACAGGCGAATGGATATAGCTTTGTGAATATCGATCACCTGCACGCAGTGTCCCTCCTGAAAACGTTTCCAAACACTGTGGACATGATTATCGTAAGAGAAGCGGCAGCTTAGACTCCCCCCCCCCCCCCCCCCCCCCCCGTCCACAGGACAGGGATGGTGACTCTGATATTTTTATAAGCGGAGGCGGCCGACCTGGTGAAACGCGATGGGACTATTTTCAGTAGAGATCTTTGTAGCCTTGATTTAAACGGAGAAAACCACTGAATGTAGTGGATTCAAGTGGCAAGTCCTCAAAAGGCCATCACTGTGGTATATATATTTTTATACAAAAGAAGCTGAAAATGTGACCTGCTCTGATGCAAGAAGTTACTGTGGTCTCTGTACAGATCTTTTTTTTTTTTCTTATACCCTTTATCATAAACAAGGTTTTTATTTCCTCGGATTGACGCATGAATTGACCACTAGGGGGCAGAACTCTTGTCCCCTCTGTCATCCAATTTGCCTATTTTTTTTTTTTTTCTTTGATTTGAGATGTTGAAAGCTTTTTCCGATCTGCAGTGCGATCTCGTGTGGAGGACAATGTTACGTGCTCGTTATGTGAAGACGAATGTCGATCGAGGAGGGTTTTTTATTTTACATTTTTTTTTTCTTGGGAAATCGATGAGTTGAGAGGAGAGAATCATCCACCCCTGCTTCCCTAAACCTGTGAACACCCCCCCCCCCCCCACCGGAGCTCCACCCGTGCTGCGTGGAAACGACGCTTCGTCGAATAAATCGCATCGTCAGCGTCTCATCACACTGGAAAATGGAAACCTGGTGGAGATGGGAGAAGAGAGGTGTGGGCATGTGTTTGCTTGGCCTTAATCTGTCTTTTTTTATTTTTATTTTTTTTTTGCCAGGCAGGAGATTTGGTTTAAAGCTAAAGTAGTGCGGCTGCTTGGGTTCTTTTCACCCGCCGGAGATGGAAAGCTGTTTTAGGGGGAGGGTTAGGTTGCTTGGTAACCAGAGGAAGAAGCAGGAGGTGACTTCAGAAAAGAACAGGTCACATGTTTCGTTCACGTTTGGGCTTCAATCGAGGGGCCGAGCTTGGGTTTCAGCATCCTGCAGTTTTTAATCTTTTACTTGGGAGAAGACCACCGTTTGCCTTTTGTGTCTCTGAAGTTGTTTTATCATGCTTTTTATCACTTTTTAAATTGTTTTTATTCTTTGCTGTACGGAGAGTAGCGTCGGGAGAAAGAAAGAAGTTGTCAAGTGCCATAGACCTGGAACTGTTTGAACAGGGGACGACCTTTGACCCCAGAACCCGAGCAATATCCACAACCTCCTAATGGCTTAAAAGCAATATTTAAAGCCTTTATTTTCATTCATAAAAACATCAGACACCTTTTTTTAAATTTCTTTTCAACACAATCTTATGATCACCGGTGATTTTCTGATTATTGTTTTTTTATTATGGAAAGAATCATTTTTTTTTTCTAATGAAATTGCACAGGAAATATACACAACAGTTCCTAAAAAAACAACACAACAAGATTTCTCTGCAATGTCCAAAAGTGAATGTTTGTGTCACATTTCCCAAGAGCTTTTTACCGCGTGTTGCAGAGTCCCGATGTTCTATTTACCGCTGAATCGGCTCATAACTGCATCTCGGAACATTCCTAATGTTTTATCAAAGAACTGTGACGGCAGCAACACACTTTTGTGTGTGTTTTTTTTTTTGTTGAGACGCGTTTCCAAAAAATGGAAATAATCAGATTCCCAAAGCTATGGCCCCATTAAGTCCAAGCATAGATTTTTAACCACTGAGTTGTCTACACAATGTATAATTTATCCTAGTGTTTTTCTAAATGATGTTCCCTCGACTTGATTACAGCAGATGGGGCCTTCAGATGCTGCCATTACTAGTTGTGATCGACCCGTATTTTATCCTAACAATACAAAAAAAACACTGTGGTAATTAACTAAATGAAAAATCCCTTTTTAATAGGTATAGTTGTAGTTTGAACAGAATATACAATTGGTACTTTTTTTCCTTTTTTTTCACAGGCCAATGACATTAATAATGTGCATTTCCCAAATTTCTCACAAATCTATACAGATGAATTAATATTATTTGCATTAATTTGTTGATTTCAATGGACTTTCTGAGATTAGGGGGAACATTTTTTGCAGCAATGATCACTTTACATTCATGGTGGAAACATGCAGTCTGACATCTAGGGAGATGAAACACGTTTTCTCATCCATGGGGGGTTGGTTTCCCGTATTATTTATTTAGCATTCTGTGGTTTTTAGACCGTACTAATCAAATTGTAAATACTCCCAACACAAATTGAGAATAATAATTAGCGTCATTAGTGACTTGCGATTGTAAAACCAGCAATAAATTGCAAAGCGGAGGCACTCGTTTTAATGTATAGTTAGTATTTCTAAGGTTGCTCTGGAAACGGTCACAAGTGAGACGATGATTGATATGCATTTATCCAACATTCCAGATTTTGTACATAATTTCCTGTTTCTGAAGTAACCTGTGGAAAATAAACTAATGCTCTTTAGCAAAAGATCCTCCTGTCTTCATTTCGTTCTCCTCTCGGTTCTTTTGTTTTGTAGTTCATGAAGAACACGGCTCATCCGGTGCCATTTGGTGGTTTGATGCAGGTTAACACACCACGTGACTGCCTACTTGTTAAAGCCTGCTGTGTGTGTGTGTGTCTGTGGGAGAGCGAGATCTCGCCAAACTTGACGGATTCCACGTGTTCAGATGAGCTGAAGCAAACGAGACGTGACCTTGGACCTTTTTGTGTTTGTGCAGCAGACCGTCGCCCTCCTGTCGGATGCTTAAATGTCCCGATGCTCGTTTCTTTTGACCTGCAAGTTGAGACATCTCAGTAAAAGGTTGCACATATGTCTAGAATTTTTTTGGAAAACCGAGATGGTACCGATGAGGGCTCTAAAAAAAAAAAAGCTGAGACTCCGAGCAGATAAAACTTTTGCTTTTTGTAAAAACATAGCGGTGCCTTCAGGCTTTTTTTGTACACACAAATGCAACATAAAGTGTATTTTGAAAGCGTGTAATCTGGATAACCGCCACACGATGGCAGTGTTGTACCTTGCTTTTTTTTTTCTTCACTGATGTCTGATGTGTGAAGGCCTCTGTTCTCCCAAACAGCCCCCGAGCTCCCCAAGTAAAGACCACCTTTCATCTGTGACAATGAAATGTCACGGTTGCTTTGTACCACAGTCGCATTCCTGTCACAACGATACAATCAGGCTGATAATGTTATGTAATAAAACCGTGAACGTGTGTGTGTGTCAACTCGTCAGTTTTGAATCTTTAAAAAAAAAAAAAAAACATAAATTTGACTCCTTGAGGAAGAAAAAAAAGCAAGTCTCTTGAATAGCTGTTTAATTTGAATAAATACAGCATGTCTGAAACAGGAAGTTGTGACTGAATGCGTCCGTCTCGGGTGACAAAAACTGAGACGACATAAATACGCAGGAGGCAATAAGAAATCCAACCGATACCACATCTGAGAGCGCCTGGGTTTCACAACCTTATTGTCACAGACCTTTCCTGGTGTTAGTGCAAGGGGAACTAGGTAATGATTCTCATGGTGTAAAAATGTCTGCAAGACCTTTTAACTTAATTCTATTGGTGGAATATTATCAAATGTAAGTGTCTAAAGTAGAATTAGGCAGAATATACAGTACTATTAGCTTATACTATTGATTCATTAACAACTAGCAACATTGGTGCTGATTTATATTATTCATACAATGAAGATATTCTTTGCAAACTAGTCAGTGTTCATTCACTTTGTCACTTTCACTTGTCACTCGTTACTTTTAGCTGTTTAGCTGGTGCACTTTATTTTTATTTCTAATTTTATCTTATCTCCTCTAACTTACTAACCCATAGCTTTAGTCTTTAGCGTACTAACCCATAGCATATATTTTATTATACTATGTTATTTTATTTTGATCTTATTTGCACTATGTCGTCATTACTGTACTTGTCTTCCGTCATGCACCAACCGCCAAGACAATTTCCATGTATGTCCAACATATTATGGCAATAAACGTTTCCTGATTCCTAAAGTAGTAAAATAAATGCAGTTTAACAAAAATGTATAAAATATGAAATTGTAATGTTCAAGTAAAAGTGCCTCAAATTCGAACTCAAGTACAATACTCCTACTAATTAGTTATTTTCAACTAATGAAAAAGTCGAAATGTTGTTTCTGATTCATTTTAAAAGCAGAGCAACATACAGCTGATCAAAGGGGACCGTGACGTCGCTCCAGCTCGCTTGTGATTGGATGGAAATGATTTTTCAACTAACCTGTGCATCCTACATCACAAAGTGTACAAAGGTGTGCGCGCACAAACATCCACGGGGCGCGTGATGTCACCACGAAAGCATCCCGCGCGTGAGGCGTGTAACACGTAACGCGGGAGTGTTCCCCGCGGGGTCGGCGTGAGAGAGGGGAGAGAGGGGAGAGGGGAGAGGGGGGCGGGACTAAAGAGACGTCACTCAGGCCGCGGAGCGGAGGAACAACTCGGCGACACCTGCGAACTAAAGTGATGACCCGACTTCCAGCGCGCGACGCGAGGCTGAAGCTGACGCGCGCGTTCACGCGGAATACGTCCTTTCCGAAAAGGTGTTCGCGACGCGGAGGAAGCAACGGGGGAAAAAAAAGAAGATAAAGAAAAAAGAAAAGTTCATTTGAAGACTTCAAAGTCATGGGATTTTAAGTCGGAGCGGGAGCAGAGGCACGAGCGCAGGTAAACGACACGCCGTTTCCTCTCCAGGTGAACGGGACGTTTATGAAAGCGAACGTAAAGCGAAGGATTAAAACTCCGATGGCGTCCATCGTTTTATTGATCCGATGCTGGTGCGTTCACGGGCACAACGGGGGGAAAAAAAAGACGTGGCAACGCTTGTTTTCATCTGGAAAAAAAGAAGCCTTGATCTAAAGTTTCCGATGCGTCCTTGTCGTGGTCCGGTGCGTTTTACTGACCCGCGTTTCGCTGCAGAGGTCACGCACACGTTCCCGCGCGGTAACGTGTGCAGCGGTGATGCTCGCGCATGTTTTCACTTCTCCGTGCGTGTTTCCATCCGTGTGGAGATGTTGGCTGGACGTGGTTTCTCATTAGTGGGTTTCACAGGAAGACTCACCCGCAGTGTGTTGTTTACGCGAGTGGAGAGCGATCCTTATCTTTAAGTTTCACGATCAACGTTTTGTAAACCTTGTTTTTTTTTATCTGAGTGAGTTGATGCCGAAGGGCCCAAAGCAGAAGCACAACCCCCCCCACCCCCCCTCCACCCCCCTCCCACAGGGCCTGTAACCTGATTATTCAATCATGCAAACCCTTTGCAAGAAAATAAAAACCCCGAAGGACACGATCGACTTGCTCGCCTGTCAAAAATATTTGCAGCGCCTATAAAGATGTCAGGATGAGTTTTGCCAAATGCTTTGTGACGCCGTGGCTCCTCTTGTTGTTGTGTGTGTGTGTGTGTGTCTGTGTGTGTGTGTGTGTGTGTGTGTATAATCTCCTTTTCTCACGCTCGGCTCTGTGTGTGCAGCTCAGGTTTCTCATCCGCGGTGTAAACGGTTCAGAAGCTGCGAGACCGGCCCGAAGGCCCGGAAGCAGCATCCCCCCCCCCCCACGACCGGACACAAACACCCCCCCCCCCCCTAACTCCCCCTCGCCAGCCACAGGTCTCATCTGGAGTCAAGTTGAATGTTTTTTTTCTCTTGAACCTTTTTAACAAACACCAGCGTGAGAGAATGTTCCCACGTGAGGAGGAGGAGTGGGGGGGGGGGGGGGGGGGCGACAATGTTTATTCTACAGTATGACGACAATACATGCAACAATGGTCCCAGGTCACCACGGTGACACGGGAGCGATCCCAAAAGGAGAAAGAGAGGAGGGAGTCTGCACCTCGATGGGTGAGACGTCGCAGTGAACTTTAGTGTCACATGACACTGGGTCTGAAGTGACTGGTCCATTTAATCCGGTTTTCTTCTGTTCGATCTGATCATAAATGTTGTAAATATCGGGCTCGGTTTGGGGGGGGGGGGGGTCGTGCGCTATTCACAGCGGATCCAGGATGGCGTCCTGCCCTCTTCCCAGCGGGTGACCGTGGCAACGCGAAGGAGAGACCAGGAAGTGTGTTTAAGTTCCTCCAGCTTTCACTTGTCACTTTCTTCTTCTTGTCTTTACGTTGTCACCATGTCCAACATGGGGCGGGGTGCTGAATGACGTGAAGATCCGTTGGTTGTTGTCGTCGTTGTTGTTGTTGTTGCCGTCCCGACATCTTAGTGTGGCTGTTTCCTCCCCAGGCTTCCGGTGGATGGAGAGACGATGGAGGTCAACAGAACAGAGGTGCCCCTGTATGTAAGTGCCTGTGTGTGTGTGTGTGTGTGTGTGTGTGTGTGTGTTGGTGTGTTCATGGACCCTCAGCGGGCCGTTTTTCTATGTTTTAAAGCACTCTAGCCTCCCCCACCTACCCTTCGCCCCCCCCCCCCCCCCCCCCGGCCCCGGTGTCGCACTTGAAACCCGAGCCGGGGAGGGTTTCAGTCCCCCCGGGGGGACGCCGGGCCTCGCACGGACCCGCTCGCCAAATGGCGAGGCTTCCACGGGGGACCTTCGGGGGGGGGGGGGGGGGCGCGCCTTGATGGTTTCTGGGACCGACCACTTCTGAAACTGAATAAATACACTTGATCCACGAGGGAGCATGTTAGAGGTCACGTGCGTTTGAGTTATGTATTCTTTAAATTGCAGAGCTCTGTTTGTGTGCTACTTCACCCCCCCCCCCCCCCCCCCCCCCCCCCGGTGAGAGGAAGCCTGGGTGGGCCACTCACTGAAGCGTTGCCAGATTTCTGGTAAGCAGAGTGTCTGCTTGTTTTGCTGTGTCACCAGTTTTAGAGAGAGAGGTGTGTGTGTGGGGGGGGGGGGGTGTAAGTCTCCCCCCCCCCCCCCCCCCGCCCCCCCACCCCCCGCTCTCTCTCATAGAGGCTGATTGAGGACCCGTCTGAAAAACCCGGGGCATTTCTGAATGATTACGGGCTCTGCCGCGTTCGCGTGCACCCCTCCATTAGGAGGAAGTGGCGTCTCCACCCTCGCGGAGGGAGGTGGGGGGGGGGGGGGTCTCAATGGGCGGCTTTGTGTCGGCGGGCCGTGGTTGTGTCGCGGTGCACCTTTTTGACACGTCGTCCAAGCCGCTGGGCTCACCTCTCGGTGCACAAGTGGACGCATTGAGCTCCAGAACAGAACAAAGGGATTTTGTTCCCCCCCCCCCCCCCCGATGTGCATATTTACACGTGGAGGAGAACCGACCTCCAGATATTACCTTGGATTTTGGACAGCGTAAAAAGGGAAAAACCTTTGTTCTTTCCCTAGTTTTAAAGGCTACATTAAAGACATTTGCTGCTTTTTTATACCAACATAACAGTATTTTGCGAATAAAGCTTGTTGCAACATCTATATCGAGGTATTTCTTAATAGTTTTGTTTTCCTGCCCAGCCCCGTGCTGCTAAATGGCCAATCATGGTCCCCCAGAGGATGTCCTGGGTTTAGCAGGAAGTACTAACGACTTAATAGCGGCTATTAGCTTCGTGCTAACGCAGCGGCGCGGGGCTCCGTGTCACGGGGGTTCCCGTCTTGTGGGTTGGGACCTAGTTCTAGCTCCAGTGCTCTGGCCATCGTGTTTGCCGTGCTTTTTATATTTCAAACAAACCAAAGCTCAGCTCACCGACGATAAGCCGCTCAATCGTAAAGCAAATAAGAAAAAAAACTTTTCCCGTAATAAAGTCGTGTACTTCTTCTCAAAACTTCTAGACCTTTAAATAGTCCCTTTTTATCATATATTTGATTTAAAGCATTCAGCAAGAAATCCGGTTCCTCCTCGGCACGGTTAAGTACCAAAGGCCACACTTGTCCTTATTAGTATCTCACCTGCACAGTGGATTAAATCCGAGGTATGTGTCGGTACAGTGCTGTCCCATGAGCTTCTGCATCGGGCCTCCGCCTCGAACCCCTGACTCCCGATAGTCTACGGCCACCGCGTCAGGGTTTCTGCACACAGTTGTTTTTGTTGTTCCCCGGAGGTGTTGTTGTTGTTGTTGTTGTTGTTGCAGCGTCGCTCTCAGGAGGCCTGGCGCAGCAGAGCGGGTGCTGGCTGCTGGTTTCCCGGAGACGGGGCAGGCGTCGGTGCTCCGTGTCCTTCGGTTCCCCCCCCCCCCCCCCACGCTGCGTTGACGTCCATGTGGAGGCCCACCGCATTTGCCTTTTTCAGATTGTATCCAGCATCTTTTTGCATATGCAAAAGAGCTCCTCGTGTTCCATAATCATCACATTGTGCCTGACCTGAGAACCGTCGCCGCTGGATCGGGTTGCCCCCCCCCCCCCCCCCCCCCCCAGGAGACATAGATCGAATCCGTCCCGACGTACTCGTCCCTCTTCCCCCGAGGCTCACCTTTGATCTGATCACATTCTGCCAGTGTGAGCCAATAAGATGGGAGCCCTGCTGCAGATACAAACTAAATCACAAGATAAGCGCCCACACGCGTTTCTGTGTCTTCGTCGTGATGATGATGATGATGATGATGACAACGTTCACCCTAGAATCCGCTTTGTTGTCAACGTGATGAATCCCTGTCAAGTTGTCATTGAATCCCATTTTGTAAGGATGCTCTTTTTGTAGATCAGTGCAATTATAATAGTTGATGTGCAACTTTTGAAAGAAAGTGTAACTCCACTGTTGATGCGGTGGGTCTCATCATCATCATCATCACGGGGACTCGTTGTCCCCTTATTTCAGTGCCAGTTAAGTTTGTGATTAAAATAAAAAGATTTGATGGTGTTTTAAAAGTTTTTAAACCCACTTCAATGGTTTTCAGGATTCAGTTGGACCTACTTGGCAAAAACCGCATTGGCTGCGCTGCGGTGAATAATTCAAAGACGGAGAGAATCTGAAACCTTTCGTTGGTCCTCGTTACCGTCGTCACTGAACTGAGTGAAAAACAACACAACAAAAACAACAGAGTTGTGTTGTTCCTTTGGGAGGATGCAGGTCACAGTTCAAGGTTCACGAGGGCAATGCAAAAAAGAACACAAAAAAAACGGGTCACTGATGTGACAGGAATAATGAATCCCATTGTGCGGATGGATCACAACCTGTGTGTGTGTGTGTGTGTGTGTGATCCCCCCCCCCCTTTGTTCTTTCTTCCTCTCTGCTCCTCTCCTTCCATCCCGTGTGTTACGAGCGTCCTAACGCTGATCAGAGCGCCTCGTGCGAATGACGGCGGTTCTCCCTCTTCTGTCGTCCCAGGGTCAGGTGGAGGCCGTCGTGAGCTCGCGGGCCGACGCCGCCCCCCCCGACGGCGCGGAGTTCTACGTCGTGGTGCAGGGCTCCGACCTCACGCACGTGACCCCGGCGACAAGAGGCGCCGATGGACGGACCCTCTGCTACACGGTTCCTGGTACGTCCTTTCGGGTCGTGTCCTCCTCGCCTGTCACGGGCCTAACCGCCTCGCTCTCCCCCCCCCCTCCCCCTCGCAGGCCACGCCCCCGCGGAAGCCGCCTCCGTCACGTCCTACTTCTACGCGGCGGGCCGGGTGGAGCCGTGCGAGGGCCGGGCCTCCCTCGAGTACCTGGCGGACGCCGCCCAGGAGGCGGCCGAGTACCTGGGTGCCAACCGGGAGCGGCTCGGCGGCCTGGAGGTCCTGGAGGTCCTGGAGGTCCTGGAGAGGCTCTCGGCGCAGGACGCCGCCAACGAGGACGGTCTGGCGACGCTGGATGAGAAGGTCACGCGAGCCGTGGCCAACATGGAACACCCTCGGGAGTGGAGTGATGCTGACGCTCAGCCGAGAGAAGGTGGGGGCCCCCGGGGGGGAAAGTGAGGGTTTTAAAGTCACGAGGTGGCGTTTTGTTGTTGTTATTCTCCCTTCGTCAGCGTCACACGACGTGTTCGCTCCAAAGACGCCGGCAATTACCGCCATTATTCCTCCTCAGCCAGATCAGACCCCTGCGTCTATTAAATCAACCCCCTCCCCCCCCTCCTTCGCACCGCAGCTGTGTCTGAGTTGTTTCTGGCGTCTGGCCTCGGTTTCTTGATTCATGGTGTTTCGTTCTTTCAGAGCGGCGACGTCTCACCTCGTTTTTTTTTTTCTATTCCAGGAAACGAGGGGGTGGGGGGAGGGGGGGGGGTGAAACGTTCCGACCGGGGCAAAGTAATATTTTACGTTGGACACGGGTGCTTTTTTTGGGGAGATTACATACCCCTTAATGGTAAAGGTAAATTGCTAGCTTCCTTTAAAAAAAAAAGAAAGAAAGAAAAATAACTTCAAAATAAACAGAGGAGACGGAGAGCTTCGCTCCATCACAGGAGGAGACAAGAGTCGGGCCCTCCTGCACATTGGTCCTGGGTTCGAGGGAAAGCGCCATGGCAACCACTCTCAGCCACACTTAAAGGGAAGATGAAGAACCCCCCCCCCCCCCCCAAACGAGGGAGGTGCACCATGGGGGGGGGGGGGCTGTTTATACAGGGTACCCTCATACGTGCTGTTCACACCCTTCCAGCGGGGCGTCTGTCCGGGTGAAGCTGCTTTCCAGAAGCCGGCGGAACCCTGAGTTCTTCATTCTTGGCCGGCGTTGTTGTTTTTAAAAAAAAAAAAAAATGATGGGCCGCACATTCCGTGCGTGCGCAGCAGATGGTTCCGTGCACCCTGCAGCTGAGGGGGGGCGTGTGTAAGCATACCGCACCACCAAGAAGGCGGGAGGGAGGGGTTTAACTTGAGGCAAAGTATTGCGCAGGTGTTGAAGGGTTCTTGCAGCTGCTCACGTCCTCTCCTCGTGCACCAGAGGGGTGGTTGGGGTTGGGAGGGGGCGGGCGGGTTCGGAGGCGCTGCTGTTGGGACACAGTGACGGTGTCATTTGCTTTTCTCTCTCTCTCTCTCTCTCTCTTTTTAGCCGCCGAGCTCCAGCCCAGAGAGACCCTCCTCCACCTGGCCGTGCGCCTGGGCTGGGTCCATCTCTCGCGTTTCCTAACCCACCAACCTGGAGGTCAAAGGGCGTTGACCTCGCCCAACCCGGAGGGTCACACGCCCCTCCAGTTGGCCCAGAGGGACGGAGGGCACGCCGTGTTCCGCGCGCTGGCGGCGTAAGTCGTCCCGCCCCCCCGAAAACGCGCCTGGTGACCTGTGGCGCCGACGGCTGATTCACCCCCGTTTTTTTTTTTTTTTCCCTTCTCCTCGTCAGTCCCCCAGGTCCGGCCGCGGGCCCCGTTCCGGGCGTGTGGTGCGTGTGGTCCGACAGTTCCGGCATGGTGAGGTTCTGCCCCGGGACGGGCTCCCTGACCCTGACGCTGCGGCGGCCCTCAGGACGCCCTCAGGACGCCGTGGGGATCCTCCGGGAGCGACTGGCGGACGCCGGCGTCCTCAGACTGGTGCGAGCGGATCCAGCGGGAACGCCTTCTGTTTGATTTGACATGCGCCGCCGATGCCCCTTTTTTTCCCACGCGTTGCGGCGCATGAGGTCACGCGGCGCTGTTGTCGAGATAAGGCCGCTCGCACGGGCTTTTGTTTCCCGACTTGTTTAAACAAAAAAAAGCCCTCGACTCCCACACCCTTTTTTCTGCTTTGCAATCAGACATTTTGACAAGAGTTGAGCAAGTAAGCGTAAACAAAACACTGCAGCCATGGCAGTTAATGAATGCGAGGGCATGAGGGCGACGCCTCGCTGGCAGCTCGTGCAGAACGACGCTCTGAAAACGTCGTGTTTTTTTTTTTTTACAGCGTGAATGTGCTCCCATAAGATCTGTTTTTTTTTTTGGTTCCAGGTCAATGTGCTGAAAGGTGATACCGAGGAAGACCACAGCGGCGGGGAGGAATCGGTCCGGAGTGATGAAGGTGGGGGAGTTTCCGTCATTTTGAATCCGAGGGAGTCGGTGAGAAAGGGCCTGTTATCAGTCGTGATAAAGTGTCTGTTTTACCTGAGACACGGGTCCAATCAACCAACTCCTCAGTCTGAAATCATCGGTCCACATGCGGAATGACGGGAAAACGTAAATCCACGTTCTGATCACTCTGTGACGCAGCTTTCACTTCGCTACTGTTTTGATTCTTCGACAACCAACGGATTACTCAGCGATGGACTCTAAATCGTTTGCGTCTCGTTTGCACAAACGAGTGCCAAAAAATAAAAATCCCCACAGAATCCGTTGAGCAAACATTTGTTCAGTCGGTCATTCGTCACCGAGCTGCAGAGACTAAAGAAAATACTCTTTAAGCAAATAGGCTCTTTGCTTTTGTGTTTGTTCCTCGGGGGGCAGATTGTTTTTTTTGTTGTTTTCTGTCCTTTTTTGGCCGACTCGCTCGGAGGGAGACGCTCACAGGTGCTCCCCCCGCCGCTTTTGACCCCGGCTCTCCCGTCTGTTTTTTTTTTTTTGGTAACCACGGAGACGGCGGGTTTCGGTATCGACTCGCTGAGGCGGGAGCAGGAAGCGTGTCTCGCTATTGACCCCGAACCCTCGAAAAAAATAACAACAACAACCTCACGCTGGGGGAGTATGTGCTCTTCCTTCTGGACCTGCTGCGTCCATCGCTCGCTGCACACGGGACCTGACGGAGGAGGAGGAGGATGAGGAGGAGGATGAGGTGTGGTGCATTAACTCCTGGCTGATCACATCTTTTATCTCACGCAGGCGTTGGCAGAGCGCCCCGAGAGGACGAGCCGGCGCTGGAGGACAATGTGAGTACGCGGGGGAACCCGTCTGCACGCGACTTCGTCCAGTAAAAGCAACTCTTGTTGTCCCTAAAGGGCCCTAAAAAGCGCTTCCTCCGTTTGTTTTTAAAGGTGTTTGAGGAACGGCTCGTTCTTTCTTTGGACGACGGCGGCGGCGGCGGCGGCGACGAGGACGACCCGTCGGCGCCGCTCGGTAAATCTTCTCTCCTCTCCCCCTCAGAGATTTGGCAACGTATCCATTCCGAAAGTACCGTTCCCATTTTTATGTTATGGCAATAATACTCTGGCATCTGGTTTCAATTGATATAATTGGAGTTTTAGCCGGGAGACCTGATGTTGTGCTGCTTCTGCTGCTTTTTTTTTTGCTCGTGGGAGCAAGAGGAGGAGTTTAGTGTTTCATGCAATGAATGGGTGATTAATGAATAAACACAAGACGCTTGTGGCTGCGCTGCAGGGTGCGGGAACACACACACACACACACACACACACACACACACACACACACACACACACACACACAGACGCGAGCGGTAGCCTTCGAGTTGTTGGAGTACGCGTTGTCCTTCAGCGGTCCCGGCGCCATGTGGGTCTCGGTCCTGGAATCTGCGCCGTCACTGGGACAAAGGCAGGAATGGGGTCAGGCGTGTCCCAGCCGGGAGATCCCCCCACCACCCCCCCCCCCTCCCCCGATGCCCCCAAAACAGGGACAGTGGAGCTCTGTACAGTACGGGAATTGAGGTGGGGGGGGGAGACTTTAACAAGCTCAGAAAAAGCAGGTTCACAAAAGCTGACATTTCCGTTTTTTTGGATTGGATTCTCTCGTTAAAGGGGGGGGGGGGGGGGGGGGGATTCAATGAGCCCCAGTTGGCGCGAAACACTCACTGGCGCCGTGAACAAGTTTTTCAGGAGGATGCTCGTAACGCTTCAGGTGTTGCCGCGGTTACCGCCGCATGCCAATCGGGGGCCCCGCGTGTCACCGTGGAGGAACGAAGAGCCCGAGACGCCTGAAGGGAGTCCCATAAACGTGTGTGTGTGTGTGTGTGTGTGTGTGTGTGTGTGTGTGTGTGTGTGTGTGTGTGTGTGTGTGTGTGTGTGTGAGAGATCCTTTTTTCTATTGCACAAATAACCAAAGGGCCACTGTTGATCCGAATGCTTTTTGTTGTGATGACAGCCGGTGTTTCGAGGGTTTTCGAGCCGCTCCGTCGATCCGCTCCGTCTCCTCGCTTTTAAAATGCGCTTCTCTGTGCAGCGCAAACAGACGGAGGGACGGAAACCAGACGAAATGCAGCGAATTGGCCAAACGAGTCGGCCCTTGTGTGTTTTGAGCCGGTGCGACAGCAGCAGAGAGGAAATGCCTTACTGATGCCCAGGATTTCCCTCGCATTAGTGCAGGCATCAAAGTCTGAGAGGGAGGCTCACGGCAACAGAGGGCTATGAAAGTGGATTCTCAACAGGGGGAAAACAACATGGCGGGTTTCCCCCCCCCCCTTTCTACCAGAAAGAACAGTTGTTAAAGTGCACCACATACATTTGAAAGCCGTTGGCGGCAGTCGCTTTACCGCTAAAGAAGTTCAACGAAATCATTGTGATTGATTTAAAATACCTGCAATTTAAAGGTGTTAAAATGTCCTCCCCCTAAAGCTCCTGCTGTAGTTTTGGTGTTGATGCATTTGTTGAAACGCTGCATCTTTCCACAGGTTCACAATGCTAGGTTTCAGGTATGAGCACGCGTACGTTAGCCAGCGCTAAACACAGAGTGCAGTCCAGGCTGACCGGAATGCCGCTTTGCAGGTATTTAAACCAGTAAACCAGTAAACCAGTAAACACGCTCCCACATGAGCAGATATCACAATTTAGTTTGTAACCATCTCCTGCTCTGTTTTTCACGGGGGACAAAACATCTCCCCTTTTAAAAAAAAGAAATAAAGCAGAGTGAGGCCAGAAAAACGACAGCCTGGCGGGGAAGTTGATATGTGGAGGATTTCTATGAAAGGTCAACCAGGAGGTTCTCCTTCTCTGCTCCGAAGCCAATCGGAGATCAATAAATCACGGCATAAGCTCGTGATTCAGAACCCCCCCCCCCCCCCTCCCCCTCCCCGAAAAGGCTCGCTGAAGAAAACATGACCAAGCAGTCCTTTCGTGTAGCGTCTGCTGCTGGCGTCAGCTGACCCGGTGACGTTGGGTCCCGACGTCCCCCTCTGTTCCGTTAGCGTAAATCTCTCGGCGGATTCCAACGGGGGGGGGGGGGGGGGGGGGACGGAGAGAGGAGACCAGTCGGTTTGATTATTGGTTGTGAACTTTGCAGTGAACGGACGTCCCGAGCTGTCCGTCGGAGTCCAGCGGCGCGCCGCGATGGGCGGCGGCGACCCGACCCGCCCTCCTCGCACGCAGGTCATGGATCACCCTCTCTCTCTCTCTCTCTCTCTCTGTTCAACCCGCGCTCGTCCGTCCAATCGTTCCTTCACTTTTTCTTTTTTTTTTAACCGTAGGAGGAGGAAGCTGACCGGCGGGTTCTGGTCAGCGGAGCGACCGGGGACAGCACGGGGACGGACGGCGGGCCGTGGGACGCCACGGACTCGGAACAACAACAACAGCCGCTGCCGGCCACCGACGCCCCTCCGCCCTGCTCGGGGGGTTCCGGCCTCCCCCCGCGACCCCGCCCTCACCCGCTCTCGCCCGCCGACCAGGCCCTGGCCCGGCTGAGCCGCCCCGCGTCCTCCGAGGCCGGTGACCTCAGGTACTAGAACGCCGGGGCTTTTTTTGGTCCCGCTCTGGACCGAGCGTTTCCTCTCGTGTGAAACCGCTGGTGTGTCTCCCCCAGTCCCAGTCTGGTGTCCCTGGAGCTGGACAGCGAGGAGGAGGATGAGGAGGAGGGAGACGAGGAGGAGGAAGAGGAGGAGGACGGTGCGGAGCCAAAGTCGCCGCTCTCCCCGCTGTGGTCGGAGGCCGAGAAAGGGGCAGACGGAAGTGAAACCCGCCCGCCCTCGGCTGGCCTCTCGTGCCCTCGCAGCCAGTCCGCCTCCTCGCCGCGTGAACCCGCCGCGAAAGTAAAAGCGCCGCCTCAGGCCTCCCGAAAACTCCCACTTCTGCTTCTCCCCCCCACCCCCGGGTCTGAAGCTCTAAACTGTGCCTCCTTCCCCCCCCCCCCCCCTCCCTCCACAGCAGATGGCCGACCGTGGGATTCGACTGCGCTCGTACTCCTACTCGTCCCCCAAAATCAGCTTCCGTCCCGCTCGCCTCGCCCGCGACACCCGCCCGTCGGACACCAGCCCCGGTCAGTACTTCCTTTCACCCAGATGATCAGACACCTGACGCACAACTAACGAGGTTTTGTTTGTTTCCCTCTAACACGACTCTGCTGCTAATGTGTAAACTGCAGTCAACCCCCCCCCCCCACGGCGGGTGAATGTTTGACTTTTGGGAATAGACGGCTGCTTTCAGTTTCAGAAAACGGGTAGTTTGACCTCTACCGGTGCAGGTCATAGGCTTCAGTGTTCGATGGATAACTAGTCAAAGGGGGGGTTAATGGGCCGCAGCGCGTTTCACGCCCCCCCCCCCCCCCCCCCCCACGCAGCTGACGTGTCCACTGTGCCCCGTAGACGGCGTTCTCCACAGTGTCGGCCACAGCCGCTCTCTGCTCCAGGCGCTCTCCCTGTCTAAGTCTCTGTCTCTCCTCCACCCTGGGAGTAAGTACTGGACACTGGGCCCCCCCCAAACCCCCCCCCCCCCCCCCCCCCCCGCCGGCTGTCTGTGCGATCGTCAAGGTTATCGCACTTTAGATGTCCATGCACTAGAAGGAGTTGGTGTTGCAATCTGCGGTGAAGATGATGCTTACTGTGGAGATGCCGTGACTGATGTGATCACGCCACTTCAAAGGACAAATGATTTAAACTGCAAAAAAACACGAAAGGAAGGTTCCTTGAATCACCTTACGTGTGAGGTCCGTCTCACTGAGGAGACAAAAAATAGGAGTAACAAGTAAATTAGCCCCATCCGTGCAATAACCTTGGCGCCCGCATACGTTTGCATGTGGGTGTGTGTGTGTGTGTGTGTGTGGCTTCCTTAATCCGAATGGCAGTGGGTGTGCGAGGAGGAATGAGAGGCTGCTGATGCGTGTCGGAGGGGTCGGCGCTTTGTGTGTCCGCCTGGGCTGCAGCTTTGTGTGCGTTTTTGATTTCGTTGAGAATGAAGCTTCCTGATTCTGCTCCTGTTCTGTGGACTCATTTTTGCACTTCTCTGTGCATACGTGGAGCAAAAATCTGCATTTCCTCGTTTGATTTTAAACACGTGGTCCTGATGGTGGTCGGGGAATTAGTTTTAAAACTCCTTCTTTACGTACACAGAGCAAAGACCCTCCAATGCAGCAGAGCAGTCACACGAAAAAAGGTATTTATGATTTTAATTTCTATTCACTTATAAGTTGTATTTGTGTATCAGAGACTTCTGGCCTTCTACCTTGGCCTCACTTATTTTTGACACCTCCAAAAATATAATCCCGTTACTATGAGCAACATGTGGGGGTAACCATGGGTAACCATCCAGGTTGCTAGGTGACCACGGGTGGTTTCCTGCCGGCTTTCACGAGGCTCTTTTGTGTATTTAAAGAACAGCTGGTTTGATGTGCTTTACAGGTGTTTAGATCCCGCCTCCTTTCTCCTCGTGAAGGAAGAGGAGGTGACGTACAGACCCACTGCATCATGGGTACACGTCCCAGTGCACGCTGAATGTGCATTTACAGCAAATGATGACTCATGATTTGTAAAAAAAAAAAAAGAAAAAGGTGCTGCTTTTCAAGGTCTCTGCTCTTCGAGGAGGGGCACGGACTGAGGAGGAGGATTTCCTTTCCTCTTCCTGTTCCACTCGGCCCCCTTTTTTCCCCTCCACTCATGCCAAGTGACATTTCCTTTACCTCCCCTAGTGGAGCTCCCACGCCGCAGTAGCGCCCCCTAGTGGACGGAAACCTTCCCTGAGTGCAACACGTGTCCTCCTTCGTGGCTGCTCTTCGGTTTTAAAAACACCCGTGTCCGTGTGTCTGTGCGTGTGTGTGTGTGTGTGTGTGTGTGTGTGTGTGCGCGCTGTTCTTCGCAGGGAGATCAGGTTCCGTCAGCGAGCGCAGTCAGCTGACGACGAGGGCAGCGAGGCGCTGGCAGAGTCCCTCCAACATCTCACCCTGTCTGAGTTCCTCAAAGAGTATGTGGGGGGGGGTGCTTGAGCCATGTTCAACTGTTGTAGCATCTCCCCCCCCCCCCCCCCCCCCCTGTCCAGCTCCAACTAACCGAGGCCGGCGGCATGTACCCATCGATTGACCACCAGCCGGCGTCCTCCTCTCCTCGTTTCCTCTCCTCTCCTCCTTGTTTGATCACCTTGTCCTTACACCTCACCTCCTCTTCTCTCCTCCCCCAGCTCTTTTAGAAGCAGGACAATAACGAAGCGGTTTGCTGTCTTTTAACAACGTGCGCCAGAAGACTTGTCATGGGTCATTGTGCATGTATTCAATCCTCAATAACAACTCCACTAATTTTAATTCACAGACGGAACACTCACTACAAAAGCACTTTTCTATCATCCAAATGTTTCCTCTGTGAAACATTGATCCGACCTGTGCAGCCTCTGGATGAACCGTCTGTCATGTTGTGTGCTCCATGAGTCCGCCCCCCCCCCCCCCCACACACACACACACACACACACACACTAACCAATCGGGCTTGCTGTTGTTGTCCCGCGGACTCGGCGAGAAGTCAACCAGGGCGGCGCCGACCAAACGGGCGGTTTGCACACAAAACACAAAGCTGAGAGCGCTCTGATGTCTCTTAAGGATCCAGGAGGAGGAGCTGCTCAGGTGCACCGTCCCGGCCAAGGTGGAGTCGGAGAAGCACAAAGTCGCCCGCACCTTCAGTTTCCTCAAGAGCCGGATGTCCAGCACGCGGAACAAGAGCAAGGTGACACCCCGTCTACAGATGAATGTACACATGCCCCCCCCCCCCCCCCCGCCCACCCTCTCCGCCTGCTTTTAATAGCTTTAAGGATACCGCTTTATTCACTTCTATAAGTTAGTACATTTAGTTGGTGTTTCTCTGCTGTGACACCCGAGCAGGAAGCGTTTCTGGGAATAACTGAAGGTCGCAGGGTGTGCGGCCTCCTTCCTTGTAAATCATTAACCCCAACCCCCCGCCCCCCCCTTTGTGGTCGAGTCAGCGCGCAGCCGTCGACTCGCGTCCGCCTGACCTGCGTTTTACGGAAGGCCTCCCGTTTCCTCGTTGGCCCGACTTTGCGCCCCCCCCCCCCCCCCCACCACCTCGCCTGGGGAAACTGCTCGCGTCCCTCTAGCTGCTCCGCAAATACAGTCTCGCCCTGGTTCATAGGAACGTGAAGCCAGACGTAGCCGCGGGGGGTGTGGGGGTGGGGAGGGGGTGTCGCGTCGCGATCGGACTCTGCCCGCATGGCCTCTTTGTTGACGCTGGTGTCTCCGGCGCGGCTCTCCAAGGGGAAGGACCGGGAGGCCAAGGACAGGCCGCCCGGCGGACACCGCTTCGGCGCCGGCTCGGCCCCCGCCGTGTGCGCCGCGTGCGATCAGCCGGGCCCCGGGAAGGACCTGCTGCACTGCTCCGGTAAGCAGAAAATTAAAAAAAAAAAAAAACAAGTTTACTTCCCCGGAGGGGCGAGTTATTAAAAAAGCGTCCGTCCACAGGCTGCGCGGCCACCGTCCACAAGGGCTGTAAAGAATCCGCCCCCCCCTGTGTGAAGGTGAGTGCCACTCACCTGTGTACCGTGTACCGCTCCGTCCCTTTTTTTTTTCTTTGTTGTGTGACCGCCGTTCTCTTCCCCCCCCCCCCCCCCCCGCGTTTCCCAGAAGCTCCAGGATAAATACGCCGTTGCCATGGCGAAGAGCCGGACGGCGTCCCTCCCGCAGGGTGAGTTTACGACACACAAAGAAGAAACAGGTTCCCAGTCGAGTCGGGATCGAGCGACACCAACGTTCCCTCTTTTTGCGCGCAGACTTCGCGGTGAGAGACGGCGCCGTCCCCGCCTCCCCGTCCCTGCCCGCCATGAGGGACGCCGACGCCCAGCCGGGCCTCGTCTCCGGCGCCGTCCCGACCAGCGACAGGTGACGCGCCGCTCTAGGGGGGGGGGGCGGTCACGTGACATCGGGGGTTTGCGTCGGGTCGTTCATGCCTTTTTTCTTCTTCTTCTTCTTCTTCGTGTCGCAGTCGGCCCGCCGAGGGTTCGGAGAGCGAGTCCGACGCCTGGAAGGTCAGCGGGCGACCGGAGGAGCCCCCCCCGACCCGGGCGTCCTCCGACTCTTCCTTCGGGGAAGGTAGGACGCGTCCGCCCGTTTACAGACATTTAAGAAGCAGAGCGGCCTCTTGTTTGGACTTTCAACGTTGTTGCGTCTCCCGCTGGGTGGGGGTTGAAAAACACCGGGGGCTGAATTTGGATATTTTAGAAAAGAATCTTTTATTTTCACCCAGATTGTGTTGTTGTTGTTTTTTAATAGGATTTTCAGCACACAAAAGGCTTTTATTGATCAAATGTCATCCAAAAATATTGGGTTAGTTTGCTTTGCTCTCGTTATTTCACTATTATCATAGTTTTACATGTCTTCAATTTGGTTTGTACATTACAGTAGTTTTCTTAAATTAGATTTCTTGACAAGAAAAAGTATTTCTATTTCTATCAACCATCCATTATCATCATTATACATAAATATACTCACATACCCGTACGTAGACATGCACACGCACACATATAGACACAAACATACCCTCATATACACCCATGCATGCCCCCACATTCACACCCATTTGAACACATAAACAAACTACGGATAGTATAGTAAAACAAAAAAAGAGAGAGAATGATAAAAAATAAATATAATAAAAAAACAAATAAATTGTAAATGATGACACAACATTTCTGTTTATTCATTGATTCGTGAAACAATGGATGGACAAATGACAGATGAATCCGTTGCGATGATGCGACATTCGTGCCCCTCCCCCCCTATCACCCTATCCCTCCCCCCCCCCTCCCCCCGCAGACTGCGCTGATGCGTGTGCCCACAGCGACATGTCGGCCGACGCCGCCGACTACGAGGCCGAGTCGTGGAGCCTCACCGTGGACAACCGGTTCTGCGAGAAGCAGGACAAGCGAGCTGTGAAGAGGCAGGACGTGATCTACGGTGAGCAGGTGTCAGGGGAGCGAAAAACGCTCTGCAGGAGGGGGGGGGGGGGGGGTCACTTTCCCGATTGTTGGGGGGGGGAGGAGGCGTGACGCGGCGCGTGTTTTCTGTGTCGTCAGAGCTGATGCAGACCGAGCTGCACCACCTGCAGACGCTGCACATCATGGCCGAGGTGTTCCGGCGGGGCATGAGGGAGGAGGTGCAGCTGGACCCGGAGGCGCTGGAGCGGGTCTTCCCCTGCCTGGACCAGCTGCTCCTCTCCCACCGCGCCTTCTTCGCCGCCATGAAGGAGCGGCGCCACAGCTCGGCCCAGCCGCAGGGACGCGGCAACTACCTCATCCGGCGGATAGGGGACGTCCTGCTGCAGCAGGTGGGCCGACCCCCCCCCCCCCCCTGCCCCGTCTCTCTCTTGGCGCGTGCCGGACGGCGTGAATCACCGTCTCTCTTTTCCTCTCTCTGCAGTTTTCTGACGAGAACAATGAGAAAATGAAGCAGCTGTACGGAGAGTTCTGCAGCCGCCACAACGAGGCGGTGAACTTCTTCAAAGAGCTGCAGCAGCACAACAAGCGATTTCAGGTCTTCATCAAGGTACCTTTCTGTCCCACCACGGCATCCACGTGCCCGCTCCTTTTAAAAAAACGATCTGAAACGAAAGCAAAACCTCCGATTTTGACTTTTTCAAGCAACAAGGCAACAACTCTTTGGTGAGACGGAGGGAGATCCCAGAGTGCATCTTGCTGGTGACCCAAAGGATTACAAAGTACCCCGTGCTGCTGGAGAGGATCTTGCAGTATACTCAAGGTCAGTCCCACAGCGCCCCCTGCTGGCTACCTGTTTGCATGGGCAATAACGGCACAATAAGACAATACATCTCAGTTTAAAAATCTCATTTTCCCCCCCCTCAGAGGACACGGCGGAGCACGCCGACCTTTCCAAAGCGCTGGCTCAGATCCGGGGGGTGATCGCGGCCGTGGACCTGAGCGTCAGCGAGTACGAGCAGCAGCAGCGCCTGCAGGAGGTGTGCGGCCGCATGGAGAACCGCAGCGCGGCCAAGCTGAAGAACGGCCACGCCTTCCGCAAGCAGGACATGATGGCGCCGGGGCAGACACTCAAACACCGGGGCCTCCTCCTCTGGAAGACCGCCACCGGCCGACTCAAAGGTTAGGGGTCGCGTCCCGTTTTCTCTTCTTTTCTTTTCTTTGCTTTGCTATGCGTCCGTGTGAATAAACGATGAGTTCGGTGTCACGTCTTCACCTCCACAGACGTCCTGGCGCTCCTTCTCACAGACGCGCTCATCTTCCTGCAAGAAAAGGACCAGAAGTATTCATTCGCCGCAGTGGTACGCACCGAAAAACACCGGTTTATCCCGGGTTTTTTGTTTTGTTTTTGTTGCTAACTCCCGACTCTCGCACTGTGCCTCAGGATCAGAAGCCCCCCGTCATTGCGCTGCAGAAGTTAATCGTGCGGGAAGTTGCAAACGAGGAGCGGGGGATGTTTCTGATCAGCGCGTCGGCCGCCGGGCCCGAAATGTACGAGGTCCACACGTCCTCCAAAGAGGAGCGCAACACCTGGATGAGGCTCATCAGAGAGGCTGTCGAGAGGTGAGCGTCCCTCTGTGCTCTGTACGCCTCTGTGTGTGTGTGTGTGTGTGTGTGTGTGTGGAGGAGGAAGAGGAGGAGGATGAGGAGGATATTGCAAAAGGATTTATTGTCCCCCTGCTCAGCTGCCCGGAGGAAGAGGAAGAATCCACGAGTGAATCCGAAGAGGAGAGGCGAGCTGCCGAGGCTCGCGTTCAGAAGATCCACAAGCTACAAGGTATGGCGTCACCTCTTGTTTCTCTTACACATTCCACGCCCCCCCCCCCCCCCCCCCATGAGTTAACGTCCCACAATGCTCCGCTCTCTGTGAACCCGATGAACTGGCGCGTCCAGAGAGTCTGACGAGCCAGGACCAGCGGATCTGCTCCAGCCTGGAGGAGAAGCTGCAGGTCTACGCGGCGCTCGGCGCTCTGAGCGGGGGGGCGGACCCGGCGGCGCCGCTGGCCGAGCCGCGGCTGCTGGTGGAGGAGCCGCCCCGGGGCGCCGTCCTGCTTTCCGCCGCTCTGCGGGAGGGTGAGTGGCCGTTGCGCCTTCTTCACAACCGGCGGGAACCGACAGGGCAAATACCGGATGTGATGAACTCAATCAAGCGTTTATCAATATACAAGATTTGTGAACAGGTTTTGTATCGTGATAACTGTGTCATTGATTATGCAGAATCTATATATACAATAATAGATACAGAATCACATTATATTGTATGTTATAAAGCAGGTGTATAAAATAATCAAGAAGTAGTATATATTATTTTATTTCATTGCAACCTTTTCTTTCTCTGGTATAATGTAACAAATGAGTCACACCCTCTGTTCCAAAACCTGTAAATTCATCTCGTGTCAACATAAATAAATTCAAGGGGCAGTGACCAGAACAGAAGGATTTGTTTGGTCTCTGAGCACCAACAAAATCCTGCTCTTTGTTTTTTTTTTTCCTCCCAGGTGTGAAGTCTGCGTTTCACACTCTCTGCCCTTTTTTTTTTTTTTTTTTTTTGTTTCCCAGCTGAGGCCCTGAAAGCCACGCTGTCGTCCCGGGCCCCCCCCCCGCCTCCCCCGACGGGTCGCAGCCCGGACTCCGACGCGGACTCCGTGTTCCCCGTCGGCCCCTCGGACTGCGAGGCCTCGCCCCAAAACCCGGAGGCCCGGCAGGGGGGCTGGACCGAGACCCCCGGGCTTCGGTCCCCTTCTCTCCTGCTGCACCCAACACACAGCGACGCCATTGGCTGCCAGGTAGAATATTGATACGGATGGAATGCGCGCGGCTGCGATGGCGGCTGCTGAAGGTCATTCTAGTTTCTTCACCCGTGCTTCCAGAGTGCCGACAGTTGTTTCAATAATTTAACACGGTCTGTTTAGAATTACATTCCAGTCTCGACGTGATGAATCATTGATGAGCTCACAAAAGAGGAAGAAGTCCCATTTTGTTTCCGGGAAGGAATTGCGGCGTTAAAAAATGGACACGGAGACTTATTCCATTTACCGCGCCGAGGTTTTGTGACCTGCGACGTAAATGAATCCGATAAGAGAGGAATCGTTTTTATTTTCCACTCCGGTGGGCTGTTTTGTGGCAGAACACAATGTGGCCTCAGGGAGGCGCAAATGTCCCCCCCCCCCCCCCCCCCCCCTAAACATTTAGACCCTGTGAGTAGTAGAGTTTACTCCTTGTTAAGCAGAAAAAACGTCGTGCCGTCAAAATCCTCATTGATCCGCTTGCCGTGTGGCGTTTTTTTTCTGTTAACAGGTGGCTCAAAGTGTCCAAAGCTTGACCCGGCTGCTCTACAGTCTGCAGGTAAGAGTCCTTTTGTTCCATCACACGCAGACACGCACACTGCTGCTAAGTATGAAATGCAAAGTTGTGCATGGGCGTTGTGTTTTTATTTGCATGAGGGGACCTGTGGGTGCACCCTCTCGCCCGCCCACCTGAGTTTTGTGCGGTTTTCATTTTCAATGATATTTTCGTATTCAAAGTTCTCGAATGCATTCTTGGGTTTTTGAGCCCGGAAGCCGCGCAGGTGGCCTCATTTCACCCGTGTGTAGACCCTGTTGTCTTTGCACATGAAAGCTCAGGTGAGGCTCTGATCCAATGCAAACCGCCTCCTCTCATTACCTGCTGTGTGGTCACACCTCTTTGGTTTTGTTTTTTTCTTTCCGGGTTGCAGGCCACCGTCGCCATCCAGGACACCTGCCGTGAGGTCCAGAGGCTCCTCCTCCTAGAGACCGGCCGCCCGCCCCCCCGCTCCCGGCGGCCGCACCTCCCCAGCGCCCGGGGCAGCACCCTGCAGGAGCAGGAGAAGCAGCGCAACCTGGAGAAGCGCAAGGAGGAGGTGGCGGCGGCGCAGCGGCTCAAGGGCCGACTCCGGCAGGAGAAGGAGCGCTGGGAGCGCGAGTGCCAGGCCAGGGAGAGCCAGCAGGGGGAGCAGGAGGGCCGGCTGGAGGAGCGCGAGAGGCAGTGCCACCTGGAGACGGAGAGGCTGAGGCGGGAGCGGGAGGAGCTGGACGAGCAGCTGGACGAGTACCAGCAGAGCCTGGAGCGGCTCCGGGAGGGCCAGAGGAGCGTGGAGAGGGAGCGCGAGCGCCTGGAGAGCCGCCAGGAGCTGCTCCAGGCGTGGAGGCACTGCCGGCAGAGGAGCCTGCCCAGCGTGATCCCCCACATGGTCATCCCCCTGGATGGCCGCCAGGTACTCCCCCCCCCCCACTGAAGCTCTTGACCCCCCGAGATGGACATGCAGCGCTTGTGCAGCATCTCTGGGGCCACTCGCACAGTTCCCTCATTTACACGCGGCGCCCCCCCCCCCCCCTCCCCCCCCATCCGACTCCTGACAGACCCGACACGCGATAACGAGAGCAATTTCAGCGCCGTTTGTCCCGGCGCCGCCGCAGCCCCCGCTCGCCGATAAACATCCCGGTGATTGATGATGATTAACTCCGTTGCGAATAAAAGCCTCCGACAAAATAATTAAAACCAGAGGAGAACCAATCCATGGCCATTTGGACGGGAGTTCAATGAATGACACGCGGTTGGAAAAGCAGCGCTACGGTGAAATGTGTCCCCCCCCCCTCCGGAGCATCGAGGCGTGGAGGACAAAGGGTCCACTGTACCCCCCCTCCCCACTTTTAAGTCTCAATGCACCTCACAAGGACGAGCTAATGCAGCTCGTACATCCAAGTGAGCCCCCACCGGGCGGCTTTGTGCCGCCGGGTTCAGCAGGTGTGAGCGTTGAAAAGACGCACACAGACACACACACTAACACAAAGCCCTTGAATGGGCCGACAAGTGAGCAGACGGGTTGCAATACCCCCCCCTCATTAGTTTACACACCACCCCGGGCTTTTTTTTTTGTTGCTTTCTTTTCGTTCCATGCGATGAGGCCCCCTTTTTTTGGGCCTTTTGTGAATTTATTTATTTCCATTCAAACCTCGGCTGCAGTGGGCGCGGGATGCTGCATTAACGGCAGCGCCCCCCTCCTCGCGCTAATGCTTTAGCCGGAGGCATCGGTTCACCGGGTCAGAGACGGATCGGATGACGCACACCCTCACACCCGCTCTCGGGTCGTTTCTAATTAGGCCGGGGTGATGTGAAGCTGCGACGGGGAGGGAGGGGCCGCGAGGAGAGGAGCTGTAACACAGCACTGATGCACTGATGCCTTTCACAATACTTTAATGCCTCAGTTTTTAATAACTTTTGCTCCAGGATTTGAGAAATCCTCCCTCAATAGAATCCAAACTGCAACCAAATTGCTTCTGTGGGAAGCAAACATGAGCTTCACTTATCCTGAACGTTGCCGTGACGATGCCCTCTCTCTCTCTCCCCCCCCCCCTCTCCAGGACCCGGCGCCGAGTCGGCCCCGAGGCCTCACCGCCAACGGCTCCGTGTTCGTGAACGAGGCGGCGTTCGCCGGCGCCAACACCAACAACAACCGCCGCTGGAAGGACAACCCCAACGCGCACAACTGTCTCAACGCCCTGCTGGCGATACCCAACCGCAGGGGGAGCGCCGCGGCGAAGGCGGTGGGGGCGGAGCACCTGTGCGGCCCCGCGGGGCGTCCGGAGCTGCAGGACCCGCCCACCGGTGAGAGACGCTTGGCCATCTGCAGGGACGGGAACGGGGGCGGGAACCGGCGCGCGGCGAGGGGCTCGTTTTTGGGGTCGCGGTTCCTCTCGTCTCCCGATGCAGGAGGGTCTCCTCGCCGCTTTTGGTCCGTCGGGGGGTGTTTATTAGGGCCCTGAGCTTCAGGGAACCTGCTGTCCGTCCCGTCTGACGATGGTGAAAATGTCCCGTTAAGATTCCATAAAGGCCCGAGGTCCGATGTCTCCTTTTGTCCCACAAAGACATTCAGTTTATTATCATGTTTCTTTTGCTGGTGACCTTCTAAACTAAAGCAGTGTCTTCTTACCTAATCTAGGAAGCATCATTTGTTTTTAGTAACAACATTTTACTTTTAATAATATAGAAACAACTGTAAAACACTGTATTCAAAATACAGATAGGGATGAAAGTGCTGCTAAAGCAGAGCTTTCTGGCCAAGAGTATGAAATGAAAAAAGTAAAGAAATTCAGAAAATGGCCTTTAAAGATGAATAAATTCACTACATTTTGAGCAGGTGAAATATATGAACAAGTAGATAGAACCTCGAAGGCATCAGCTAACGCTAACTGTTATTTAGAGATATACAGATGTTATTTTGCAGTTAGATCAACTCTCCACTACTTTCAGAACGAGACATCTGCTTCCTGTGAGAATGTCAACAGGCCCTGGGCCTGCAGTGGTGCACGTGAGAGCGCACTGTGCACACACTGGGGGGGGGGGGCCTCCATGGGCCCCCATGGGCCCCTGTCCGTCCGTCCCACTCACTTAATCAGTGTCTCCTGACAACGCAGGCGCCCTCCCTCCCTCCCTCCCCGCCACCTCCACCTACCTGCAGGGGGGGGGGGAGAATCAATGGTTCCTCTATCTTATCGACTAGCAGGGCAGACAACGGCCTGTGAATCACAGTTCACAGGCGACCGAGGCCTGATTGGAACATCGATCTAAATAAAAATAAAAAAATCTTTACTAAACTCATTACAGCATGACTTGTCATCGCATCAGGGGGTGGGGGGAGGGAAAGAGACGCGTGTTATGTTACTCCTCTACATTCTCGCCCGCTCCTTCATGCTCAAGCTCATTGGAATATTTGCGAGGGGGGTGGGGTGGGGGTGGGGGTGGGGTTGGGGGGGAGGGGGGGGGGGGGGGGTCAGTGTCGGGTGGAGCTGATGTCTCTGCTGCTGTTTACCAGCAGGCAGCACGACCTCTTCCTCACTGATCGGCTGTGGAACAAGAGTCGCGTGTTAACAGGCCAGTGTGGGGGGGGTTT